>NC_046164.1:86571234-86871234 GCF_011064425.1 Rattus rattus | reverse complement strand
AATAACCAAGCTACTTCCATTTGCATCTTATGCCTCAGTGGTGATAGAAGAGTGAGAAACATATACTGTCATAGTTGTCCTTCAGGCAGCTTACTCCAAAGTGTCTCGATTTCCCAGCCGCTGGTCAGAGAGCTGGTGTTAAATCTGCATGTTTCTGTGTGTTCACCAATGCCACTTCCCCATTAGAAACATTTTCCGAGGTCCAGGGAATCTAGCAGATCCCTATTCCACCCAATGTTCAAAGTAAAAGATTTGGTCATCACTTTAAAATTTTGGGGGGGACTCTTCCCTTCCATGACATGGCTGCAGCCTTGACCTGCTTTGTCTATTATCAAGGCCCCAAACTGATAGCCTGAATTTTTGTTTTGGGAAAACTCGATCTCTAAGTTTGTATTTGATCATCAAAACATAGCTCATAAGAACTGAATCTGAGAGGAAGTTCTTTCCTGTGGGCTGTTGGAAAAAGTTCTTTCACATTGTAGTGGGGATATGATGTGGAAACTTAATGGTTCTTTGGAAAGTCAGTTGTGTCAGATGGTGTTCTACTGGGGCAAATACGTGAAGGAGTGTTTTCCTGAAGTGGACACAAGTGAAAGGATGTTCTGCTAAAGCAAGCACATGAAAGGACTCGAGATGAAGAAATCTTCAATAACCACATGCATGTTTTGGTTTGCATAGTTGCGTAGTTGAGTTCCATAGAATGAAATGCACCAAAAAAGTTCTGGTGGCATGTTGAAGCTTCTTGCCACTTCCTAGGACCTGGGCCAACTGGCAGAATAATGTCAGCTGAGACAGACTCACATGCTAAGACAAGACATGTGGTAAGGCAAGATGTATGTGATGTTTGGAGGGAGTATGAATAGCATTCTGGACTGTGAGCTGAGCTTGGTTTTCTGGTAGAGCTAGCTGTGCAACAATTGTTGGTCTCCTGTCTTCACTTATCTTCGATTTGCCAGGAGAGACACAGCTGAGAACTCCTGGTGGTCCGGTTGGTTGGCCCTGGTCCCTCCAGCTGAATTGTGTTGATTCGTCTGAGGCCGGCTGATCCTGCTAGGTTGGGCCACTGCTGCCGCTACCTTGATGCTACCAAATTGGACTGCTGGTGTATCTGTGAGGTTTGTGAGTGGATCAAGCTGCCACTGCTGACCTGTGAGTTGAACTGCCGATTTCCTGACAATGCAAACAGGATTTGCTCCAAAGAATCATTTCTAAACAGGGCCACTTCCCCCATATCTTTTCTTTTCTATTAGCTCCAGTGGGTGGTGGGCTAGAAGGAAGGTTAAAGTGTTTAAAAATCATTGTTAAACGTAGCTTTGAAAAAAAACTACAGGGAGAGGAAAAGCATAGTTTACAAAGCTCAGGCTACCTTTTCTGGAAGGTACATTCTGAAAGTTTATGAGGTTTGTCTGACCAAGAATGGAAGGTACATTCTGAAGCCTGGAAGTATATGAGCTTTGTTAGACCAAGAGACTCTATAAGTTGGCTTCAGAGACTCTTGGATATAGGAATTAGAGGAGGAATAAGAAAACAATGGGGTTTGTGGGCTTATTTGGAGAAACAAGCCAAGAGACAGCTAGACAGTGACAGCCTGGAGGTCCAGAATGGGCTGAGCAGATCAGTAAGGACTCTTCAGTGTTGGATTACACCAAGGTTCTTAAGAACCCCATCTGTGATAGTCTCTACCCCTCTGCATGCTGCATCTCTGTCAGAAGGAAGTCTTTATAATGCTATGATTGTAGAGTAAGAGTGGGTCTGTGTTTCTCACTGCTTTTTGCCTCTGTTGAATACAACAAACTGTTTGAGGAAAACTGGAATTGAATTCAGCCATCATCAGGAGAACTCAGACCAAAGAGTTTCAGGAACCTTGAAGGAAGTTTTATAGTCCCATGTTGCATGGGATGTGATGTTTGGGAAAATTCTGCCTGAACTGTGAAGAACAGGGAGGTCCCCACTAACATATAGATTCCATCATGTGAAACACTTATTCTGGGGACATATCTGTAGTGTTTGTGAAGATCAGTCTTGGAATATACTTAAACATGGGTGGCCAGGGATTTCATAACTTGTTTTTGTCCAATGTATCCTGGCCCTCAAGTTTTTGTTTCTATTACAAATGTCCCTCCTATTTTGTTACTACCTCAGAATTCACAAAAAGATCCTGGCTTATCATCCCAACTCTAAATGTAGGGGAATTGTGATTACAACACGTGTGAGGGAAGATATGATTTCTTCCTCTTCTGTAGGATTCCCCACTTGGAACGGTTGCCTCCCTCCTCCCTGTAGCAACTTTCATTGTTTGCTTCTAGTTCTCCATGCCCTCATGGATGGTCCCTCCCTCTAAACAGCATCCTCCCTTCCTCTTCAATCCTCACTGAACTCCAGTGACCTCAGAGGCCTGGAAAACCAGTTTATCAAGCTCTGCAGACAGCAAGGGCTGAGGTGAGCCATCAGCCTCTCAGAACTATGGTCTAGAACTGCCCTGGACCGGATTAGTAATGGTGACCTGGAGGTGAAAGGCTCTGTATTCCATTACCAGTGCATGAGTAATCTCCTTAATCCAGCACCCTTTGTTTAATTGAAACATTATTTTCTCTCTGTTACCCAGGGCACTCTGGCCAGTGCCACAGTGTTAATCTTTCAGCTGATTTCCATCTCTGCCAAATTACCTTTCTAGCAATTAGATCCACAGGTACAAATTTACTTTGTTCCTTCCTGGCCATTCAATATTAAAGTGGAAATCTCCAGACTCAATGTGTTTTCCTCCAGGCTGACCCAAGACATACATTAATTAACCTGGTGCTTGGAAAAGCTTGAGCTGAGAAAGTCAAGCAGAATATTTCTCTTGGGGTGTGTCTGCAACCAGCAGCAGCCTGGGTGGAAAAGATCACCTTTGTTCCAAGTCCAAAGAAGGCAAGGAGCGAGGTCAAAGCTGTTCTGGAAGTTGGTTGGTGTTTTTAAAGGCTTCTGCACCCTTTGTTGAATTTGAATGCAGCTCAGCTGTAAACAACCTCTAAGACATTCAGGATCCAGCCACGAGCCTGGCAGTGAGTGCCTGCTTTGGGGCTGTAGAGATTTTTGTGAGGTCTTTGGTAAGCTGGGAGGTAGGTGCTAGTTAGACCCATTAGATCCAATATGATAGAAAGGTTCAGGAGCTGGTTGACATGCCACGTTTCTGCTAAAGCACATCAGTGGGGAATTCATGCTGACTCCCTCATTCCCTGAAGTTGGATTCTTCCCATCCCACGCTGCAAATCAGGCATCTGTATTTACCACCGTTGAGAGATAAGTGGTATGTTTTGGCACCCTTGTCCAAACTATATCCTATGTAGCCCTGGCTGACTTAAAATCCCAGAGATCAACCTACATCCGCCTCACAGTACCGAAATTCATGTTCCACTCTTGTCATTATCTGTAGAATTTCTGTCAGAAATGGAAACTTCAATCTAGATGTAAGTTTAGGCAGGGTGGGTTCACAGTGATACCGAGTCTTTCTATCCATGAGTAGGTCCGTCTGTCTGCCCACATCTTCTTTAATTTCTTAGAAACTGTAGTGGGCATGTTTTGAAGATCTGGTTGGGTTTTACTTTTAGAAAGAAAACGAATACAAACATCAGGGTTTTTGAAATTAGGTTTCTGATTGTTTCTAATCCATAGAAATACAACAGAGGTTGGTTTACACCTCTGTCAAATGCACGTAGTACTTCTGGTGGTTTTTAGGGTGTTTTATAGGTTTGCTGTGTGCAGGCTGTAGCTCTGCTAATGAAGAGATGTTTGATTACTTTCTTTCTAGTGAGGGTGCCCCACTTCCTGCCTACTGAACCACTTAGAACTTGCAACGTTATTCCGAGTGGGAGCTGTGAGAGTAGACATCCTGTCTTACTCCTGGTGTTATGAGAAGTTCACCAATATGTTATTCCCCTCAGATTTTGTCCCTAGGTTTGTTTCATTAAAGGAAAAAATTCCACATATTTCTAAATGATTCAGTTTATCTTGTATGCAGAGATCATTATTCATGTTCTTGAGTTTGCGCGAATACATTTTTTCTTTCATTTAATGATTTTGCATTTGAATTCCCAAAGCATACGTCTGCTGTGTGTGAAGAGGCTCACAGGCCGATAAACAGGTTTTGCAGACATGCTGCTGGCCTTTCCGAAGAGGTGGGGAATGGAAGGAGAGAGAGGGCAGGAGCAAGGACTCAAGAGAATTTCCTGACAAAGACAGCTTCGAGTATCTCCCTGAGTCTAAGAGCTTCCTGGAATCCTGACGGCTCTCTTCTCCTTATCCATCACCCCATGCCTTTGCTTCTGTTAGTTGATTTTCTTTTAATGAAGAGTTATGCTCTGACCAAATCATTATTCACTTTATCAAGCTATTGGCTATGTGGATATTTTGCCATTGTTTTCTACTTAATGCTAGGAAGTTCTTCATTTTGTGCTTTAAAGTTTACAAATTAGTTGTACGAGAAGAGAATATTTAACTTCTGTGTTTAATCTTGAACGATTTAGTTTTTTATATTTATTGTTGACCCATTTAAAAATAGACCAACATTGCTGAAGACTTCGGGCAGAGTCTGTGCGAAGTATCCATAGGCTGGGGCCAAACCTCTGGAAGGCGCTCTCCTCTTCCCTTTCTTTGGTCCCTCATTGGCCCCTCACCACTATCCCTCCTGTTCCTCAGGGATGCAGCACTTCAGAATGATATTCAAAACTGTTCTGAGGCAGTGGGCACACAAAGTTCCTCCAGCAATCCCGTTCCCAAGCACAGCTCCATAGAGATTTCCTTCAACTTGTCCCAGAGAGGTAGTGATCTCTAGCAGGAACAGCACTTCTAGTTCTCAAGGTTTTTAACCAAAGAAGCCTGTGTTCACAGGTAGACCGAGCCATCAAAAACTTTGTAGTTTCTTATCATAAATCATTAAAGCCTTTATAAGGAAATGAATTATTTAATATATCAATCTCTAATGTGGTTATTAACTACTAAATAAATATATGGTTGTACAATATAGGAAAACACTCCATCAGAAACTGCAGCCAGAAAGGACTCCTCTTGTCCAGTTCATTTTATTTATGTCTAAAAATTCAATGGTTTTTTTTAAATGTGAATAACATATAAAATAAGATAGAAATAGAAAGCCAAAGTGTAGAGTCAAATGGTCCATGTTATTTAAGTTTAATTTTAATGAACAATTTCTATGAAGTTACTGAAATTATTTTTCAGGCTGCTCCTTGCAGGAAGGATTTTAGGAAATCTCTTTGATTGTGTAGGTTTAAATAGGCAAGTGGACTAGAGCTCAAAATGAGGCTAGAGATATTATCCAGTGGAACATCTCCACTAGCAAGAACGATCAGCAAAACCCAGAAATAAAGCACACAATTTCACTTAAATCTATATGTTTGGGCTCATCTTGAGCAGAAATCGAAACCTTCTACCATCTCCCTCAGCTGAACTGAGGTCAAACGTCTCTATTTCTGTTAATTTCTCTAAATTAGGAAATGGATGCAGCCAGACACAACTCTCTACAAAATAATCTGGTTGATAGTTTCTTCTTTCTCCATTGAGCTGATAACTGATGAGACTCATTGTAAAGAAGTTCTGGATGCATCCTGAGTGAGGCTCACTGCGCTGTGGGCTCTGCTACATCTCACATTGATTAAATGCATCCACATTCCACATTTTCTGATATTTTCCATATAGCCATAGCACTGTGTTTGGGGCTATGAATGATGCTATATAGATGGCAGATACTTTTCATAAATGCACAGTGTTGTGGAGACAAAGCTTTTCACTTAGATAGCAATAGAATCAAACAGACAGTGTTTGTACTCTACCGAACCCTTTCTCTCAAGGAGGGATGGGGAAGAGGAAAGGAGAAAACAGAGGAGAGAAGAGGACATTTGAAGCCTCTGAATTCTAACATTTTCTGCATCATTCTGTCTGTGTGGGTTCCCATGCCAGCTGAGAGAACAACACTAGAGCACTGACAAAACCAGAGCAAGCTCTCAAAGAGCAACAGGAGTGAGGCCTATGATCCCTACTCAAATCAGGTTTGGGGCTGCTCAAACCCGTAGAGACAAAGACCATGTCATGAGAAAGCCAGTTAGGCTTCTGTTTCCCTGCCAGAGAACCAGCTTCTCAGAAACCATGTGACTGGCTCTGCTAATCCAACTGCTTGAAAAGTCCCTGCCTCCTCCTGAGCTCTTTGGTATTAGAATTGGTGCATCCTTAACATTTGCCAGTCTTCAATCAGGATTGAATATGCAAATTAGGTGCATTTTCTCACTTGTCTTTTTCCTCCCCTCCCCCTTGTCTTGAACTACATAATCTTGGCCCCCTGTTTCAGTAACTGAGCTGCCCTCCCATAGTTTCTGGGTCATTTAAAGTTGGGTCTGTTACACCCACAGTGTTCACCATTGTCCCAGGCCCTGATCCTGAACTCTTCTGCACCCTGAGACCACTGGTGCACAAGGGTGGATTGGGGGCAGGGGACCCACAATTCTGAATACCATATACCATGTACAAATGTAAAAAAAAAAAAGAGCATTCACTTTGGATTTTTTCCCCATATTCTTTTTCTGAAAGTTTTACTAATAATTTACAAGTGGTGATGAAATGCTTTTACTTGTTTATTCCTCTAAAAGTACATTTGTATTCTGGTTGTGCTTTGTGATGGTCAGGCAACTTTTAGCCTGACAGTAGTCTAGGATCATCTGGAAAAAGAGTCTTCTTGAAGAATGGCTTAAGTCAGGTTAGCCTGCGGCATGTCTATGAAGGATTGTCTTAATTCCACTAATTGAGTGAGACCTGCACACTTTAGTGATACCAATCCCTATGTCAGGGACTCTGGACTGTACAAGGGTGGGGAAAGTCAGTTGTCTTTCTCTATTTAACACATTTCTATTTGTTTCAGGGTATTTGATCACACTGTGAATCCAAAGATTGTAAATGAAAAACAAACAAACAAAACAACAACAACAACAACAACAAATAGTGTTTTGGTGTGACTCAGTCACAGCACACACCTTTAACCCATGAGCTTTCTGTACACAAGGGCTAAATAAAGTCAAGGATAAGTCGAGAGGCAGAACAAGTAACAAACTGATAGGGAGTGAACATAAGAAAACACAGGAAAGAGAAAGAAGGGGCTTTGAGTTGAAGGGTGTTTAAAGCAGAGTGAGAAGGAGGAGCCTTTTCCGTCTGGGATGTTGGTGGAGGAGGAAGGTCAGTTGGGTGCTTCCTCTGCTTCTGTGGTCTAGCAGATTTTCACATGAGCGTCTGGCTTTTGAGTTTTCTTTGCTAAATCGAATATTTGGCATTTTGTTCTCTAAAAATAACACCTATTTAATTTAATGGTTTTCAGTCAACAAATGTTGGCCAATGTTCAAGACAGTGCTATGGTCATAGAGGTAGAGTAGTCTTCCTAGATCTTATTCTGCATAGAATAAACAATACAGAGAAATTTCACTCTCACCTATCATCTATCATTCATCATCTTTTGATTATATTTAGACATTCCATACAATAGGATTTAAACGCATATCATATGCATGTTATGTCTTTATGTAGAGACATTTATTTGAATGTTTTCACAAATAATTGCTACATGGTTGAGTGTATTCACATACACTCTGTGCCCCTTGGCTAGTCTGGCTAAGGGTTTATATATCTTTTTGATTTTCTCAAAGAACCAGCTCCTGGTTTTGTTGATTCTTTGTATAGTTCTTTTTGTTTCTACTTGGTTGATTTCAGCTCTGAGTTTGATTATTTCCTGCCTTCTACTCCTCTTGGGTGTATTTGCTTCTTTTTGTTCTAGAGCTTTTAGGTGTGCTGTCCAGCTGCTAGTGTATGCTCTCTCTAGTTTCTTTTTGGAGGTACTCAGAGCTGTGATTTTTTTTTCCTCTTATCACTGCTTTCATTTTGTCCCATAAGTTTCGGGATGTTGTTCCTTCGTTTTCATTAAATTCTGAGAACTCTTTAATTTCTTTCTTTATTTCTTCCTTGAACAAATTATCATTGAGTAGAGCATTGTTCAACTTCCATACATATGTGGGCTTTCTGTCATTTTTGTCTTTATCGAAGACCAGCCTTAGTCTGTGGTGATCTGATAGGATGCATGGGATTATTTCAGTCTTCTTGTATCTGTTGAGGCCTGTTTTGTGACCGATTATATGGTCAGTTTTGGAGGAGGTACCATGAGGTGCTGAGAAGAAGATAAATTCTTTGTTTAGGATGAAATGTTCTATAAATATCTGTTAAATCCATTTGGTTCATAACTTCTGTTAGTTTCTCGGTGTCTCTGATTAGTTTCTGTTTCCCTGATCTTTCCATGTCTCCCACTATTATTCTGTGAGGTGCAATGTGTGCCTTGAACTTTAGTAAGGTTTATTCTATGAATGTTGGAGCCCTTGCCTTTGAAGCATAGATATTCACAATGAGTGTTCATCTTGGTGGATTTTTCCTTTGTTGAATATGAAGTGTCCTTCCTTATATTTTTCAATAACTTTTAGTTGAAAGTCAACTTTACTGGATATTAAAATGGCTAATCCATCTTGTTTCTTGTGACCATTTGCTTGTAAAAGTTTTCTAGCCTTTTACTCTGAGGTAGTGTCTGTCTTTGTCTCTGAGGTATGTTTCCTGTATACCGCAAAATGGTCCTCTTTATGTATCCAGTCTGCTAGTCCATGTCTTTTCATTGGGGAATTGAGTCCATTGTCATAAAGAGATATTAAGGAATTGTGATTGTTGTTTCTTGTTATTTTTGTTGTTAGAGGTGGAATTATTTTTGTGTGGCTCTGTTCTTTTTGGTTTGTTGCAAGATTACTTTCCTGCATTTTCTAGAGTGTAGTTTCCCTCCTTGTGTTGGAGTTTTCCATGTATTATCATCTGTAGGGCTGAATTTGTAGAAAGATATTGTGTAAATTTGGTTTTGTCATGGAATATCTTGATTTCTACTCTATGTTAATTGAGAGTTTTGCTGGATATAGTAGCCTGGTTTGGCATTTTTGTTCTCTTAGGGTCTGTATGACATCTGTCTAGGATCTTCTGGCTTTTCAAAGTCTGGTATAATATTGATAGTTCTGCCTTTATATGTTACTTGATCTTTTATCCTTACTGCTTTCAATATTCTTTATTCTGTGCATTTGGTGTTTTGACTATTATGAGACAGGAGGAATTTCTTTTCTGGTCCAATCTATTTGCAGTTCTGTAGACTTCTTGTAGTATTATGGGCATGTCTTTCTTTAGGTTAGGGAAGTTTTCTTCTATAATTTTGTTGAAGGTGTTTACTGGCCCTTTAAGTTGGGAATCTTTGCTTTCTTCTATACCTATTATCCTTAGGTTTGATCTTGTCATTCTGTCCTAGATTTCCTGGATGTTTTGGGTTAGGCATTTTTTTCATTTTACATTTTCTTTGACAATGTTGTGTCAATGTTTTCCTTGATATCTTCTGCCCCTGAGATTCTCTCTTACTTCTTTTGTATTCTGTTGGTGATGCTTGTATCTGTGACTCCCGACCTTTTTCCTAGGTTTTCTATCTCCAGGTTTGTGATTTTGTTTTAATTGTTTCTGTTTCCATTTTTAAATCCTGGATAGTTTTGTTCAAGTACTTCAATTTTTTTTGGTTGTGTTTTCCTATAATTCTTTTTTTTTTTTATTAACTTGAGTATTTCTTATATACATTTCGAGTGTTATTCCCTTTCCTGGTTTCCAGGCAAACATCCCCTTCCCTCCTCCCCTTCTTTATGGGTATTCCCCTCCCAATCCCCCCCCTTGCCCCCTCCCCCAACAATCTAGTTCACTGGGGTACAGTCTTAGCAGGACCCAGGGCTTCCCCTTCCACTGGTGCTCTTACTAGGATATTCATTGCTACCTATGAGGTCAGAGTCCAGGGTCAGTCCATGTATAGTCTTTAGGTAGTGGCTTAGTCCCTGGAAGCTCTGGTTGCTTGGCATTGTTGTACATATGGGGTCTCGAGCCCATTCAAGCTCTTCCAGTTCTTTCTCTGATTCATTCAACGGGGGTCCTATTCTCAAATCAGTGGTTTGCTGCTGGCATACGCCTCTGTGTTTGCTGTATTCTGGCTGTGTCTCTCAGGAGAGATCTACATCCGGCTCCTATCGGCCTGCACTTCTTTGCTTCATCCATCTTGTCTAATTGGATGGCTGTATATGCATGGGCCATATGTGAAGCAGGCTCTGAATGGGTGTTCCTTCTGTGTCTGTTTTAATCTTTGCCTCTCTCTTCCCTGCCAAGGGTATTCTTGTTCCCCTTTTTGTTTCTACTTTGTTGATTTCAGCTCTGAGTTTGATTATTTCCTCCCTTCTACTTCTCCTGGGTGTGTTTGCTTCTTTTTGTTCTAGAGCTTTTAGGTGTGCTGTCAAGCTGCTGACATATGCTCTTTCCTGTTTCTTTCTGCAGGCACTCAGCGCTATGAGTTTTCCTCTTAGCACAGCTTTCATTGTGTCCCATAAGTTTGGGTATGTTGTACCTTCATTTTCATTAAATTCTAAAAAGTCTTTAATTTCTTTCTTTATTTCTTCCTTGACCAGGTTATCATTGAGTAGAGCATTGTTCAACTTCCACGATATGTGGGCATTCTTCCCTTATTGTTATTGAAGACCAGTTTTAGGCCGTGGTGGTCCGATAGCACGCATGGGATTATTTCTATTTTTCTGTACCTGTTGAGGCCTGTTTTTTGACCAATTATATGGTCAATTTTGGAGAAAGTACCATGAGGAGCTGAGAAGAAGGTATATCCTTTTGCTTTAGGATAGAATGTTCTATAAATATCTGTTAAGTCCATTTGGCTCATGACTTCTCTTAGTCTGTTTACGTCTCTGTTTAATTTCTGTTACTTCAATTTTTTTTGGTTGTGTTTTCCTATAATTCTTTAAGGGATTTTTGTGTTTCCTCTTTAAGGGCTTCTAATTGTTTAACCTGTGTTATCCTGTGTTTCTTTAAGGGAGTTATTTATGTCCTTCTTAAAGTCCTCTATCATCATCATGCAATGTGATTTTAAATCCAAATCTTGCTTTTCTGGTGTGTTGGGATATCCAGTGTCTGCTTTCATGGGAGAACTGGGATTTGATGATGCCAAGTAGTCTTGGTTTCTGTTGCTTAGGTTTCTCCAGTTGCCTCTTGCCATCCAGTTGTCTCTGGTGTTAGCTAATCTTGTGGTCTCTGACAGTGGCTTTACCCTCCTGTTAGTCTGTGTGTCATCACTTCTGGAGACTAGATTTCTCTCAATGGAATTTGGGACCGGGTCAACTCTGGGTGCAGGCTGAAACCGGAAGTTTTGTCTCCCAGACTGCTCCTGAGTTCATGTGTTTTGACGGCTCTAGGCAGGCCCCTCAGAGCAGAAGTGGTGGTCTTAACTCTGCTCTTAGGTATGTCAGCACTCCTAGTGAATGGTTTTCAGCTCTGGGCCCAGGCAGAGCATATATTCATTTTTCTGCTCATGGATCCTTGGAAGTTCTGGAGCTTCTAGAAGATATCCGTGGGGAATATATTTTTGTGTTGCCAGTATAATTCTACCATGGGTGATAGTTTCTGGAAAAACATATTTGTGCAGTGTGGATCTAGATAAATGGTAATTGAGACATGGGATCTGGAGTGATAATATTGTGGAAGTCTTAGCCACTTATTTCAATAATTTCCATGATGTTACATAAATAAAAATGGTATATGTATGTTTACATACTCATAAACATAAGTTTAGGAATCTTTACATGTCTAAAATAAATATGGAAGCCTTCGTAATTGGATTAAGTTCTAGACTATCTCTTCGGGAGGTACTCCGATGCTTTATAATTAGGAGATTGCAACATAGTAGTACTGTGTTTTGAGAATAGATTTAGTGAGGGACAAAAAGAAAAAAAATAGGAGTGGAGGATGACACTAAATTGTTTGGTGTTGGTAAGTAGCAGAGGAAATTCCCAGCAACAGAGAAAAGTATGCAGAAGTGTGTGGCTGGGGCCACCTTAGGGTTAGAATGACTTTTTGGCATCCATTTTGGTTTTTCAGAGATGTTATCAAATACCCAGCATGACAGGCTTAAAATAAAAATTTATTATCTTACAGTTATAAAAGCTAGAACTTGAAATAAATGTCGGTATGATAAATTCTCTCTCTCTCTCTATCTCTCTCTCCCTCTCTCTGTCTCTGTCTCTGTTGCTGTTAGTAGCTAACCCTCAGAGAATTGGTCCCATCTTCTGCCAATTGCTAACAATATTTTGTGCTTTTATCATTGGCTACATCTTGCCAGTTAGATGGTGAGGGAAATGAAATAACACTGTTTAAGATCTGAGAATGGAAATAGAAGCAATAAAGAAAGCACATCTGAGGGAATCCTGGAGACGGAACCTAAGAAAGAAAACAGGGACAACAGATGCAAGCACCCTGACTGTGTGCATAGTCTTTTCTACTCATGTGGCTATCTCTGTACCTAAATTTTCTCTTTCTATGAGAAAGCCAGTCATGCTAGTTAAGATCTAGCCCACGAACCTTGTTTAACTTGGCTGCCTTTGTAAAGACCCTATCTCTAAATGAGTCCACACTCTGAGTTACTGGCAGTTAGATATTTGACATATCTGTCACATGGTGGATGTGAGAGAAGTAAAACAAAGCCTGTTACAGCATCTAAGTAGGGAAGTCACATAGACCTTTGCCAATGAGGTGTCCTAAACCCAGGAGACAGGTTTGTTCTGGAATTGAAAACATAGGAGTTATTAGTATGACTAGATCATGAAAATGGTAATTTTGCAAATGCAATGGCTCCTAATTGGGGGTGGGTGGGTGAGATATGGGCATAGTTGTGAATTTCTGCCTAGCTTGGGCTACACAGTCTGGCCTAGACCATAAGATCCTGCCCCTAAAACAAAACAAGTGAAAAATGATTACAGTTGGTATTGGAATTAGATCTTTGGGAATTTTTCCAGTGGGCAATATCTCACTCTGGAAACATCAGTTCACATTTTAACAAAAAGAAAACAAACAAACAAACAAACAAACAAAAAGAAAGAAAACAAGCCTCCTCCTCTACTTTAGGCTCCTTTTTTTCTTTCTCTTTTCTTTTTTATATAAGTTCAAAAGATACACTGAAAAATATTTGTAAGATTAAGCTTCAATGCTATTCAGTTTGTCTTGACAACTAATGAATCAATCATGAAGAACTCTTGATAGAAAATAAACTAAAACCAATAGCTATTCAAATTCAGAATCAGTTCATGATCCAGCTATACCTCTGGACATGTCTTTAATAGAAGTAAAGTCAGCTCACCTGCAAACCTATATTCACTGTAGTATCACTCAGCATAGCCAAATTATAGGTCAGCCTAGATGCCCATCAATAGATCACTGGGTGACGAGCATATGTGGGGATGTGTTGACCACCTCCTCCCCCTGCAGACATATGTGCTGGAGTTTTATTCAGCCATAAAGAGGAATTAAGTTGTGTCTTTTGCAGAAACATGAATGAAAGAGAAAACTAAGTGAAGCAGTATAAGTCAACTTCCTGAAGGCAAGTTTCCAATGCTGGCTTTCATATGTGGAATTTAGGGAGGAAAGAGAATGTAGACGTGAAAGATCTATGACTAGAAACATGGAAGGGAAACAAAGAAGGAAGACTATAAATAGGAGGAATTAGATCAAAGTGGATTCTATGCATGTGTAGAAATGTCACAATGAAGACTGTTAATACATCCTCATTTCATAAAGTGAAAAAGAAAAAGGATGTCCTGATAGAAAGATGACCATTTTGTCCCCAACACACATAGACATTTCTTTATTTTTGAGGCTATGTAATTCCTAAACTTGGTCACCATCTGGCTGTAGGGTCAAGCTTACAGCACTCCTAGGGCGAATGTTAAGTTTTCTTCTTTTGTCTCCAATAGAAGGCTAACTAGTAATAAAATAGAGAACAAAACCTGAAACTTGGAATCACACCTGAGCTCATGCTCCTGCCTTTGTTGAGTAGTGAAGTAGTGTTTCCAGAATGTCCATTTTCTCTAGTTGTAGTTGATGACATTTTGAGAATCATGGAAATACTGTTCTCCCTCCAAAATGGGTATATGAGTAATAACTTATTTCAGATATAAAATCACATGGGTACTCAATATTTAAGAAATGTCAACAAATAACCCAATTTTAAAAGTTTGATTTTGCCGTTTTTATCCTGTGAATAAAATTGGCACCACTGTTTATTTTGTAGTTCATCCAGAATCTTCTATGTATTACACTGTTATAGATAGTAAAACCAAATATGAACATGTTTTACATTACATTCAATTTTATCAAGAACAATAAACATTTATAATTGTTTAGGCACCTTTAGGGTAATCTATTTTTTTTATTAACTTGAGTATTTCTTATATACATTTCGAGGGTAATCTATTTTTGTGTTACATTATCCAGGTTGTAGGGTAAGGCACTGTGCCTATGATTTTTCTTGAGTTATTAATAAATCACTATTTCACTTCACTTCACCTTCACTTTACTCAATTCTATACAGAAACTACCTTCAGGGTAGACCACAATCAACTTAGTAAAAGTCATTTGGAGAAGATTAATTAGGTTGTGGAAACAAGGAAAGTGCTGGTAGAGGCTGACCTCAGTTTACCTGAAACACAAAGCCCAGGACAACTCCTTTGCAACTCATGAACTCAGATCCAGAGGAAGGAGAAGTGACCCTAAGGTTGATAAATTTAGAATGCTCGTCATCCCTTTACTCCCATTGCTACCTTAAGGAGAAAGGGGATCCCAGAAGAACATAGCAGAACATGGAAGAGAATGAACCTCCTGCTGGAGACAGACTCTAGAATTTGGTACAGAGTCTGAATGAACAAAACTAAACACAGGGGACAGGCCCTCTCCAAATCAAGAAGTGTTGACTGAGAATATAGTATCTTCTATTTTATTCTATTGCTTATTTGTGTTTATATAAAATTTAGCAAATAAACTGAGATGCTAAAAAAGGGAAGCAAAAGAAATTTTGGAAACAAAAGATAAATCATTTAAAGGAAAACAAACAAAAACCATAGAGTACACATCATGAATTGATACACCCAAGCAAATTAATGAATTTATGGGTAGAGGACAGGTTTGAGACAATGATGCAGAAGAAAAAATAACAAACATGACCGAAATTTCCCAGAAGTATGGAATACGTTGACGGTATTACATTAAAATTTCATGGGGTTGAGAATGAAGCTATGATAAAGTCGACATATTCAATGACATGATAATTGAGAATTTCCCAAGCTCAGAGAAAGAAACATATGTGCAAACACAAGAAGTATTTAGAACTCTAAATAGAAATGACTTGAGAAGACCTCTCTGCAGGACATCACACTAAGATGTCAGGAAAAAAAGAGCAAAGAAATCATACTAAAATCTTTATGGGAATGCTTTACTGCAAAATAACATAGAAGGGCAAAATATCAGCATAAAATCTGATCTGTAGTCAAAAACACTAAGAGTAAGGAAAACATGGACAGATATATTTCAATTATAAAAGTAAGTAACTGTTGACCAAGATTACTATGTCTAGTTAGCTATTGAAATTGATGGAGAAATAAGAGGATTTTTTTCCTTTTTTTTAAGGACAACACAAGTTTATGAAAACTAAGATAATAATATAAATAATTCTTAAAGAAATATGATATGCAGAGGAAGAAAACAGTTTCTCACTTGTAAACACAAGAAAGGGTTCATTTCTGGAGAGGAACAGATGATAATTGGAAAATGCACGAATCAGGCCCAACAGGGCAAAATCCAGAAAACAACCAATGCACCAGTGAACCAACCAACCGGAAGAACAACTACCAAAATCATCAGTGATAGCAAACCCTTTTTAATAATAATCTGAAATGCAAATAACTTTAACTTACTAATTAAAGACACAGACTGGCTATGTTAAAGAAGACCCAACTATCCTTTGTCATCAAGAAACTCACTTGACTAAAAGACACCCAAATGTCATGAGCCAAAGTTTGGGAATTAAACTATGAAGAAAGTGGAAGCCCCAAACAAGCTAAATGAGTAGTTTTTTTCTTTTCTTTTTCTTTCTTTCTTTTTTTTTTTTTCCCTCGGAGCCGAGGACCGAACCCAGGGCCTTGCGCTTGCTAGACAAGTGCTCTACCACTGAGCTAAATCCCCAACCCGAGTAGTTTTTTTCTAATAAAGGGGACGTGCAATCATAACTAATGAGAGAAAGTTAAGAGGACCAGCCTGTATTAATAAATAGAACAGTATATCAAGAGGATATTTATTGTAATATTGTAAATATTTTGCCCAGAATATTGGGTTCCCAATTAATAACTAAAAAACATGAAAGATCACATAGAACCTGACAAAATCTTAGTGGAAGTCTCCAGAATCCCACTCTCACATCAAAGTAAGTCTTTCAGCCCAAAAGTCAGCAAAGAAAATTCATAGATAGGTTATAATGCAGGTCAACTAGATTTACTAGTATTTACGTAACATTATTTCCAACATGGGCAATACACACTCTTTTCCTGAAATGGATTACATTATAAGCCACACAGCATAAAAATTGAAATATTTCTCTGTATCCTATTAGATTACAATGGAACAAAACCAGAAAGAGATAACAAGACTAACTTCAGAAATAAAAACTTGGAGGTTGAATATTACAATTTTGAATGAATAGTGGGGCTATTCCTGGTTGTTAACTTGACTACATCTGGAACAAAGTACAAGCCAGAAATGGAGGGCACACCTGTGATATATACTTGAGGCTGAAGACCTCATCTAAAGAAAGCCAGGAGCAGACTGACTTCCAGGGTTATAGGACAAAGGACTTAAAGTCCATGCCCACAATCACATGTTTCCTCCAACATAGCCATTCCTACTGGTCCCTGGGCCAAGCATATTTGAACTACCACAGTAGGTCATTGAAAGATAAGGGAAGAGGTTCTTAAAAATCCAGAATAAAATTAAAATAAAAACAGCATGGCAGAAACTTTGGGATATGCTCAAGGTAATCTTTAAAGGAAGCTTTATGCCTGTAAGTACTCACACTGAAAAGTTGGAGAGATATTCTAGTGGTTAAGATGTCTTACTGCTCTTGCAGATGACTTCAGTTTGGTCCCCAGCACTTGTCTGTAATTCCATTCCAGGGCATCTAATGTCCTTTTTTAGCCTCTACCAGCCCCTGCATATGTGTTAAAATAAAAAATCTCTGAGAAAAATAAAGTCCAGGATCAGAAGGGCTCAGTGATGAAGGAAGATCTATTAGCAATACTTCTCACACTGGCACTCCTATATTAGCAAGAGGTCTCTAGAGTAGTAGAACTCATAGAATGAATCTTTCTCTCTCTCTCTCTCTCTCTCTCTCTCTCTCTCTCTCTCTGTGTGTGTGTGTGTGTGTGTGTGTGTGTGTGTGTGTGTGTGTGTGTGTGTGTGTGTGATAGAAACAGAGAGGGCGAGAGAGGTGCAGATGGGTTTGCAAGAATAGTTTACAGGCTATGGGCTGGTGAATACAATGATGGCTGGATATCAACAGAAAATCCAAGAATCCAGAAGTTACTCAGACCCTGACGCTGGAGGTCTCAGTTGATCATCAGTGGTGGCTGGAACCCTGAAGAGGTAGCTCTAATGCCAGTGAAGGGATGGACTTGCTAGTGAGAACAAGAGCAAACGGGCGAAGAGAGAAAGCTTCCTTCCGTCTACTGTGTCCTGTATATGGACTGCTTACAGAAGGTGTGGCCCAGATTAAAAGTGTGTCCTTCTGCCTCAAAATCCAGGTACTGATGTGTCTTCCCGCCTCAAGATCCGGATTAGAGGTGGATCTTCCTACATCAAATTAAGCAAGAAGTCGCCCATTGGTGTGCTCTCCATTAAAAAATTTACTTAATTCAAGTTGACAGACAAGAATAACCATCACACTCTGAAGCTCATCCCACAGAACCAGTGATTCTCTAACAAATGAATACTGCGAAGCCATTGTTGCCCTGGCAATGCTAGAGACCACTGGCACGTTTATTTTATTTTATTTTTTGGTTGAATTAAGCAAGATTTATTTTCTGTCATACAGGACTATCTCCATGAAGTGAGAATTGAGAAAATAGCATTGAACATAGGAGAGAATGGAATTTATAAAGCTCAAAAACTGCCAGACTGGGGTTTCCAGGGATTGGGGGATTTACAGAAAATTTTTTATTCCGTAGGAACTTGGCAGAACATCTCAAAATTATTTGGCAAGATATCTTATCTTATGAGGGTAAGTAAAGACCAGGACTCAATCAGATACAGACCAAATTGAATTCCAGGAAGGTGTGGTCAAATTCTAAGACACAGAAAGTTAGGTTTTGTAGAAAGCAGAAACAAACTTACTTTGTTTTGTAGCAACGTGACTATTGATATTAAGACTGAGTTAGGCAGGTTTATCAACACGAAAACTGTATAAAGAGCCAACCCAAAACAAAAACTATAGACATATTTCCCTGGTAAATATAAAAGCAAAAAATTGCAACTAAGTATTTAAGATCATACATGACGTCCAAAGTGGTTTCATCTTATGGATCTGAGATTGGCTCAACATATATAGTATATTATTAAATATACTATCAATATACTATATTATTAAACTTCAATCTAGAAATAACAGGAGCAACTCAATAGATGGAGACAAGTCAGTATCCATCTATTCAACCTGCTTTATAGCAAAGTTCCCAAAGGGCTAGGAATAGTTCAGTGAAGGCATTTACCATAATAAAGTCTATATATGACAAATCTACAGCCAACATTATACTAAATGAGGAATATCAGAGACCGTTTTGTCTAATCTTTGAAACAAGATAGGTATGTTTAATGTTTTAACTTTTATTCAATAAAATGTTTAAAGTATTAACTAGAGCATTAAGACAGGTGAAAGATGTAAAGGGATTAAAATAGAAAAGGAAGAATCAAACTATTGTTATTCATAGATATCATAGTTTCCAATTTAAAAGTGCCCGTAAACTCTGCCAGAAACATTTAGATCTGATCAAAATGTCCAATATACAAAAAATTAACTCGCTGATAAAAAATTAGGGAAAATACCCTATTCGTATTAGGTTAAAATGCAAGTAAAATATCTTAAGAATAAACAGATAAACAGGAGATAAAAGACCTCTATAAATAAAACTTTCATGCATTGGAAAAAGAGAAAGAAGAGCAGTAGATAAATGAAATCCCACCCCGCCACACATGCCATATTTCTGACTGCAGAATTAATATTGGAAATGGCTATACTACTAAGAGTTATCTATAGATTCAGTGAAACCCTCATCGTAATTTTAAACACATTCTTTATAGAACCAGAGAAAGAATCCTAAAATTGATATGGAAATACAAAAGACCATGGATAGCCAAAGCAATTCTAAGCACAAAGAATGCTGCCAGAAGTATCACAATATCTGACCTGAAACCATACTGCAGAGCTATAAGAAGTCATAGACAAAGGAAGCATGGTATTGGCTCAAAAATAGACATGTAGATCAATAGAACATAATAGATGATGAAGAAATAGCCACGGAGCTTTAACACATGGCTGTCAAAAATTTACAACCTATTAAACAAATGGTGCTGACAAAATGTGTTATCTACCTGTAGAAGAATGGAATTAGATCCATACTGCTCACCTGTGCAAAAATCAATTCAAGCAGATCAAAGACCGGAATTTAAATGCTGAAATACTGAACCTTCCAGAAGGTTCCATAGGGAAACATTTCTGGATATAGGATAGGCAAGACCTAAGCACACCAAATATCCTGAAGCTAGCAAAGTGGACTACAGAAAATTAAAAGCCTTTGCATAATAAAAGAAACAGAAGGAAGAGGTACTCTGCAGAGTGGGAGAAAATACTTCGGTGACGCATGTCTAATACATCAAGCATGGGCTACTATCTAGAATGTATAAAGAACTCCAAATATTAAACATAACTCCACCACCAAAAGCAACAACAACAAAACAGAACCCCACAACAACTAATCAGTAAATGGGCCAGTGAACTAAAAATTTTCCAAAGGAACAGTATAAATAGCAAGTAAAAAATTACCATTCGCCATCTTTACTCATCAGAGAAATTCTGATTCAAACAACTTTGGGATTCCATTTCTCCTGAGTCCGAATGGAGAGGACCAAGGCGACAAACGGCAATGAAGTGCTTGTGAAGATACGGTGCAAAGGGGGTGTTTATTTATTGATGGAAAGGGTGTACCTTGTGAAGATACCGTGAAAAGGGGGTGTTTATTCACTGATGGGAAGGGTATACCCTTGTGAAGTTATGGTGAAAAGGGGGTGTTTATTCACTGATGGGAAGGGTGTACCCCTGTGAAGTTATGGTGAAAGGGGCTGTTTATCCACTAATGGGAAGGGTGTACACTACGATGACCACTGTAGAAATCCACATGGAAGGTTTTGTAAGAGCAAGCAGAACTATTGCATGGCCCAGCTATAACGGAGCACTGTGTATCCCACCCAGAGAAACCTCCACATGCACGTTTCCTGTGTCTTTCTTCATAATGGCAAGGAAATGGAATCAGCCTACATATCTATCAACAGATCACGGGTGGGTGATGAACATGAAAGTTGCAGTGGAATAAATGGAAATATAAAGTATTACGTTCATCAACGTGACCCAGGCTCAGGAAACCGATTAATACAGGTTCTCTGTCATGTGTGACCCAATATTTTAATTTTTATGTGTGAGTGTTTGTGCAGGAATGAGTGTGGTAAAGGCCAAGAAACTAGGAAAGGGCCTATGAGATAGCGAAGACAGAGGCTTAGGGAAGTGTGTGGTAGGATGGTAGAAAACACGATAGGAAAGTGGGGGATTATGCCGATGGGGCAGGGAGAAGAGGGAGGAGAGTAGGCTGAAAGATGATTAATATTAAGTATGTAGAAAATTTTCAAAGAGAAACCTTTTGATTTGCATGGCAATACAAAAACAAGCCAATTTTGATAAAGAAGACATAATGCTAGAAAAGTTTATGCAGATTTCTCATGGGATTTTAAATTATTTACTTATTTGTTTTTAAAGTCATTCAGAAATGTCCTTTAAAGAAAGTTGAGCTTTAATGAGCCACCATGCTGCCCATAAGTAGTTAATACTTAAGGCTTAGATGGTAGCTTAGCCTAAGAATTACCTTTTAAATTTTGTCTGGAACCAAGAAAAATTAAATAAATGCCACTTGAAGTAGATTTGTAACATGAAAAGAGAAAATTAGATGACTTGCAAAATCACCTTGGCCTACTGGCTAAGGTCAGATAACTTTAGATGTGCTCAATCTCTAGTTCCTTTTTTTAATGTTCATCTTATAGGAAAGAGTTGAATTCTTTATTTGGAATATTTATAAAAGTTGCTATTATGTATTTCTTTCCAGTAAAACATATTTCCTTATCGTGTGTGTGTGTGTGTGTGTGTGTGTGTGTGAGAGAGAGAGAGAGAGAGAGAGAGAGGAAGAGAGAGAGAGAGAGAATGTGTGTGCATGTGCATATATGTGAGATAATATGTACATGTGTGTATGCGTATTTATGTGGGTGTGTGCGTGCATGCATATGTGTGTGTGTGCGTGTGTGTGTGTGTGTGTGTGTGTGTGTGTGTGTGCACTTGTGTGTGTTTAATAAATCAGGACTTGAATTCAAAGGCATGTTAGCCAAGCGGAATACACACAGGCTTTCTTTACAGACTGCACCTAAAACACCAGTGTACATAGATGGCTCATTAGCTTGTCATCCCAACAGCTGGGCCAGCTGCAGTTGCCGTGGACCTCGTAATAACAGGGTGTGGAAGAAGCTCACTGTACGAGGAAAAGCATATACTGCCCAGGAGTGGTTACAGATGAAGCTCATTTGAACATAACTGACACCTAAACCTTTTTCCGCTACTTTTCTCATTAGGTCCTCAGAACCTGCTTCTAAGAAGGCTTACCTGGGTTTCCCTCCGTTTGCCTGCTGCTTCTAGACTCTCACATCAGACACAACTGCACCTTTATTTGTATGCTCTAGCTGTCGATCGAACCTGTTTCTTAGTGTTCAGTTTTCAAACTAACCAGCTGTGGTGACCGGGAGAAGGAAGGCCCGAGCCTCTGTCCAGAGGGCTTGAGATCCTGCTGTCTGCCGGCTGCATATCCAATGGCTCAGGGAGCTTGTGGAGAGAGCACTCATTCTTTAATCAGCAAAACACTTCCATCACTCAAGTCTAGCACCTTCACACCCACAACTCATTCGGCAAGCACCACTGTAAATGAGTTCACATCTGGAGCAGGAATGTGTGGGGTCCTCTCTAGCACCTTGGTAAGACTTACAAATTATTCAAGTTCAAAATGGAGTGTCACACTTTCACAAAAGTTCAGAACCACCAAGGCAAGCCTGGTACCAAATCTATGGCATGCTAATTGTTTCACTGAGATAGCATGAAGGTAATTACACCTTAGCAGCCCACAGGTAACCTCACTGAGCCGTACTTCGTTCCTATGTAGCCTGCTATTTCCAAAAGGTCAGGAAATCTCTCTTCTCATCTCTCTGGGGCGTGCTACGGGGAGGAGTAATTTCAGTAGAGTGGAAATTCTCTCAGTCAATGGAGCCTTGCTATAAATATTCATGGCAAAACTTTTCAGAAGTTAGGAAGTGAGCCCAGATAAATCACATCCACCTCTAGAGGTAATGGAGAGCACCAACAATCTGCCTGGACTTTCTTGGATTGTGCTCAGTTATGTCAGTACTGTTGTCTTGGCAACCCACATATGCTCTATGCCAGTACCCAGTCACCACTTTGCTGCTCACTGGAAAACAGAGGCTTTCAAACTAAACTCCCACAACACCTCAAGCCCTCTCTAAATCTCTTATCTTTAAAAACAAAGAATTGAAAATTTTACTCATGCTCCCATGCAGCCAGATGTGTGTCAGCCTATGTAGAATTCTGGGAAATTTAGAATTTGTTGTGCACTGTGAATATTGCTGTTGAACTCAGTGGTTAAAAATTCAATCAAACAACACCCATTTATTGTGATACAGTCTACGAATTATAGTTTGTGTAACATTGATAACCTCATTCTTCTCACTGAAGATTTGTACCTGAGGGGAAGTGTTTGCTTGGTTCATTGGCATAAATGCCTGTTTCGGAACTGAAGATGTGCTTCAATGGGTAATGTGCTTGTAAAGGATGCAGAACTGAGTTCAGATCCCCAGCTACCCAGAAAAAGCCAGGCATACACATCTGTAACCCCAGCACAGGGGGCAGATAGATGGATACAGGATGCTTGCTGGCAAGATAGCGAACCCGACATTCAGCAAGAGACCTTATCTTAAAAATAATGTGGAAAGCAATAGAAGACAACATACGATGTCTACCTCTTATGTACATATGCTTATGTACAAGAGAGCACACACAAACGCCTATGTGAACATGCAGGCATATGTGACAAGAATGCATACAAAATGAGTAAGTGCCCTTACCATTTAGTCATAATGGTGACTTCTGTGTTTATTACAAACTTCAGACTTAAATGATATACTTTTTAGCCAAAGTTGTTCTCAAAAGATTATCTAAATGAAATTGCATAAAAGAAATAAATTCTAATGTTCTATAGCACAGTAGGGTGTCAACAGCCTGTAAAAAATTATTATTCATTTTATAAAGCACTAGAAGAGCTAAAGGTTTCACACACACACACACACACACACACACACACAAACAAACAAATAAATTCTTAAGCCTATAAAAATATGAGCTACCCTGGTTTTATCATTACACATTGTTATATGTATTGGGCTACTGCACCATACCCCATGAAGTATTAAATCATATATGTAAATAATGAAATAAAGAAGAAAAAGAATGGAGAAAACAAAAAGTTACCTGTCCCTGAAGAATTCACACTCAAGGGCTGGAGAGATGGCTCATGAATTAAGAACTTGTTGCTTTTAAGGAGACCAGGGTTGGTTTCCCAGCACCCAAGTACTTGTTCTCAACTATCCTTAACTTTTTGATATCTGTGAGCATCATGCATGGATATGGTGCACATGTACACATGAAGGCAAAACAAACTCAAAACAAAATAAACCTAAAAAAATAAAATAAAATAAAAACCTTATAGGCACAGACTTCATGGTTTGAATACAGGAATGTCTGTAAGAAGACTTCATAAATCATATAGTTTATGCACATCCTAGAAGCATCAACCACAAAACAATCAAACAACAAAGAAACAAACAAAAAGCCCAGAAATGTTGTTGCCTTTTAGTGTCCAATTACCAAGGAACACAAATAGGCACCCTTCCTGCCGTGCCACATGGAACTTAATCCAAAGGCAGTCAAAGGAGAGCCTTCCCTGACGTAGCCAATAAAATTCAAATGAAAGAATTTATAATTCTGTGCATATAAAGTAATTAAAAATTCAACGAGTACTTTTTTCTTATTTACTTTGATCTTTATTCATCGGTTTCTCTGCTTTACCACTTAATAATATAGGAACTGTATTCATCTAATAAATTCAAAGGCTGTATGCAAATGATAAAACTACTGCATAGAACTGAAAGCTCCAGGATGCTGTCAGTCTTAGTTATTGTATATATATTATATATCATTAGGTTTATATTAGTTACGCTTAATTATTAGTATCGGTATCAGTATTAGCATAGGTCGTTCTGAAAGGAGAAATGTGGTTCCAGTGGGCCTTCAATCAAATGACAGCCATACGATAGTAACTTGGCCTTATACTCATTTTTCCTGTGTTGCACGCGTGAAAATAACTCTAACATCTTTCCATAAGCCACTGTGATATCTATTTCTAGCCACATGAATATCATTGAAGGGATATACCTAATTAGTTCTCTGAAAATTAGGGATGATGCCAGCAAAAGTTATCTTCATTCCCATGACTCTAAATTGTAAAGAGGATCACACCAGGTGCCACCCCTGGAGATTTTGTTTGTCTGTCTGTCTGTTTGTAGGAGGACCAAGGTCTTTAGGAGAGGATCACTTCAGGGTGTGCTATGTGACCCTGGCCAAGCCAGTTCCTCTCGTCTTGTAGTTAGATTCCCCTACCCCTTTTGCTACGGCTACTAACAGATAGTCAATGAACAATTTAGAACATGAATTTCTGTCTTGAAATACAGTTTTTTAGTGGACAAAGGTAAATGTCCCTGTTTTTCTGCCTGTACCTTCCATCTAGCAAGATTTATTCCCCATCACATTTTCTGTAGTATGCACTTAGGAGCCCCAGGTGAGAAACAAGCAGTTAGCCTTTGTAAGTCCTGTAGGTAATAGGCAACCATCCTCACATAAATTCTTTTAAAATGGGCTTGGTGAAACATGAATATACCATTCCAAGTGCAGTCCAAACCCAAAGTTTTTCTTTCCTATAGACTATTTCCCAGGGATTTCCAAGCATGGGCATTTCACAGTTCAGCTGTGAAGTAATATCTCCAGATTACCATCCAGGGATCTTGAACCATAGCTAAAAGAAACGAGTACAGAAAGAAAAAGGAGTGTTTGCTCCTGGGGCAGTGCTGTAGTTTCCCAAAGACTTTATATTGTTTTTAACAATCACTCAACAATATGATTAGCACATGCAAGTCTCTGAATGCACAAATCAGAAATGTTGACTTTAGGCAGTATGACATCCCCTTTTACTTCCCATAGTCCTCTGTTCTCATGGAAGAGTTGAGGTCACAATTTCTGAGGTTCAGATGATACAGAGTTACTATGCAATGACGTTTTAATTGATGATGCTAGGCTGCTTAGCAAAAAGGGGTGAGAAGCCACTTTTGTGACATGAACTAGCAGTTATGATTATTTAATATCAATTATTCTTTGGAAAACTGCATTAGATCAGTTAGAGCTGAATCAATTTCAGTTTGAATAGGTTCATATTTTTATCCTTGCTATTCATCCAGTTCTAATTATTAGGAATAAAATACACTCTAGATATAGTTTAGATTCCATAATGTTTTCCCTAGAACTATAATAGGAGTCATACACATGGCCTTTGTGTTGTAAAAGGAGGTGCAAGGAAAATCTGTGTTGACCTTCCCCAAAGGAGGCTGCATTTAGAATCACTGTACTAATTCCTCCTCCCTACGGTTTCAACTCTCTGAAGTATCTTAACTATTAGCTGTGAGTTATGTTTTTTGTGATACTATCAAGAATATCTTTGGGAATATTAGGTCTTTTTATGTATCTGTTAGCTACTAAGTTCTTTTTAAATTAACCCTAAATATCTAAACACACTCTTCCATTGTCTACAAAGTAAAAATATAAAAATGGAGAATCATTTATTCAAATTTGTTCTCCTTTAATTAGGATGCCATTTTGAAAAGGCGAACTAACTAGAAGATTATGGAGAATCAGAATTCAAAAACTGAATAATGACAGGAAGGAATGCTACTGCAGTGACAGCTACTATTTGTTGGAGTTTCTTTGTCCATACATTTCTCAACCTTGCTGGGAATAATCTCATTTATTTCCCATAACAAATCTGAGAGCTGTAGATGGTGAGTGTTATTCTTCATGTGTGTAAGATGGGGATTTATAAGTACTTTAGAGTGCATTAAGAATAAAGTTTGTAAACATTAAGTCTTTCCAGGAGTCTACTAGTTGTTTTGTAGAAGACAACCAGGGGAAAAGGCAGCCCCACAGACAGTGACATCATCATCTGCTGTCTTTGCACCACTCAGAAGCCAGAGCTGACTCCGAAGTGAGCTCCAGTGCTGCAGAAGAAAATGAGGATGAGATGGTGAGACTGGGCCAATGTGAGAGTAGGGATATATTCGTATGTATGTTTGTGTGTGGGAATGTATGTGTGTCCACATGCACAAATACATGAGTAAGTGTATATCTGTGTGCATATCTAAGCTTGGGTGTGCATTTATGCATATGTTTGTGTGTGCACATATGCACCTGTGTGTAGGGACTGAGAACTGGGGAGATGTCTGCATTAATACTGACAGGATTAAAATTATATTAGTGTAGAACACATACTCAGGAGACTGCTGAAGTTTCTCTATTTTTCCTTCTTACTAATATCAATCAACTCTCATGCTAAACTATCTGCCTTTGCCTAGTGATGTTTAAGTAACTCCTCCCTGACATTGAGCTGACTTTTTACTTATTTTGGTCCTTACAGACTGCTTCTCCTTTCTTCAAGTATGATGAGTTGTTGCTGTAAAATTATAAAAAATGGTGTCTTTTACCCTACAGTAGATCCAGAACTGCAGTGTCCCAAGATATCTGGTAGATATCTTCATCTCAGTCAGCAAAGCCTCTCATCTGCTTTGCTCCATCCCATATCACACTGCTGATAGCTTCTCTCTGAGCCTGGCAACAATCTCTTTACCCGTCTAGTTCCCAAGACAGGTAGTCACCATGGTGGACATACACATGTCTTTGGCCACCACATACTCTCTTGAATTCAATTAAATCGCCACGTGACAGAACACACAACACAATAACCTCTGCTCCAATTGATAAGATATAATTGCCTATTAGGCCCTAGATTGGGGTGTTTCCCATCCCCCTTGCTGAGCCTTTCAGTCTGCTATGGCAAGAAATTGTTTACACCCTTGGCAACTGCTCTCAGCCCATGATTTGGGGCTGGGACTTTCCATGAGACCCTTCCCCCTCACTGAGCCTTTCAGCTCATTGTTGTTAAGAAGTTATTTATGCCCCTATTTTCGGGCTAGGACTTTCCATGATGCAGATTTTTCCTGTTTTCCTGGTTGAAGATTCTCACCTGCTCTATTATTTTTCCACGGTTTTTGCCTCTTGTATATAAAGAAATCTGAGTAAAGCTCGCATGGCATTCTTTCAACATGAATGACCTGAGTATGTGTTTCTTCTTAAATCTCGAAGGCTTACACCCAGTTCTCTGTGTCATGACAATGCAGGTGTCATCAATTGTCCACCTAGACATAAAAAGCCCTGTACACATCCAACCCTTAAGAATATTGTACACACAACCTGTAAGTGTACAGAGAAGAACATCCACCTCCATTTTCTCTCCACCCGCTGCATCTCTCTCCTTGCTCTAGTCTCCTCCTCTGTCTAAAACTTTTTCTCCAGCCTATCCTTCATTCTTGTCCAATGACAGGCACCGTTCTATCTTGAACATGCCTTTACCTGTGTAATGACATCATCCTACAGTGAGTTCTAGTCCTGATTTCCTTTGGTGATGAACAGCAATGTGAAAAGTATCAATTGAATAAACCTTTTCCTCCACAGCTTGCTTCTTGGCCAAGATGTTTGTTCAGGAATAGAAACCCTGACTAAGACAATGACTGATGCTGAAATGCCTTGGTGTGCATCAGACTCCAAGCTCAGGTGTGACTTGAACTCTGTTTCCTGTCTGGGCTCTGAAACATTCATTGACACATTAAGTTTCTGCACTGAGGCCTTGTATTTTTTCTATTAAATTCAGGCCACTTGACATGACTATAAAATGACAACAAAAACAAAGTTATGCTTACAAGATCTGTGCCAGTGTTACATGATGCACATCCAGTTCCTTCAGACAAGAGTTCTCACAACATGTACCAGCAATGTTATTTATCTGGTGCATGCTGGAACTTGGGGGCAGCAGGTTTCAGGGGAGTCCTGGTCATCGGTTCTCTGCTTAATCTGCAGGACAGTATACTGGGGTACCAACACTCTTGGATGCAGACACCTTGAAGGTATTTCAACACCACCTATCGCCATTCTTACTCTTTATTATAAGGCAACTCAGTAAGCAGATTTGACAGAGGAGAAATATGTTGGACTGAAATATGTTTGTTCCAACAAGTGTTATTAACTTAGGAGTAAAGCTTTTAGAGCTGTTTTGAAGAAATGCTGCTCCCATCCCCTACCTGGCATCACATGGGCTCCATCTTTGATCCAGTGATTTGCATATCGCTTCTCAGGCACTCCTCAACACTTGCAGCCTCAAACCCTCTTCCAAGGAGGGATGCCATCAGCCTCATTAGATCATTATCAGGAAGCCACACCTTGTTTTAAAGAGTTCCAAGGATCATTCAATCCATCAATCCTCTGGGGCCTGTGCTGCAGCAGCCTGCTTGCTTTCTGTGCATCTTCTACTTCCCTGCCCCTCCCCCTTTTAGCCCCTTGGCTTTCCAGTTACCATCAATCTTTTGAATCCCAGGTTATCTTTCTCCTTCAGACTTCTAGAAGAAGCTTACCAGATATTACAGTGATAAAACCACCCGACATTAAAGTGTTTTCAGCCTGACAACAGTGGCGCATGTCTTCCTTCCCAGCACTTGGTATGCAGAGGCAGGCAGATCTCTGTGAGTTCGAGGCCAGTCTGGTTTACAGTGGGAGTTACAGGATAGCCGGGGCTACACGGTAAAACCCTGTTTCAAATAAAACAGCAGCAACAAACAACAACAGCAACAAACTCAAAACAAAATATCTTTTCTGGAAAGAAGTGTTTTCTGGTTTCGTTTGGAGTTGAAGGGTAGTTCCTCCTGTGCCAACATGCTTTCTTTGACGAAGGCCATTAAATATCCTGCTAGTCATGAACAGAGAGAGAGAGAGAGAGACCCAAAGTGACACTGTTTCATCTGTTGACCTGTGGGTAATTTGATAAGTATGTCATGGTAAGGCTGAGAGATTTGGGTTCCTGGTGTACTATGACAGTTTCCTTGGTAGGGAATGTTCTAAAATGTTTCAAAACACTTCTGCCTCTCCATAGCCACAGTCTTCTCAGTGTGGTGACTTAATCCTAAAGAAAAGGCAATGGGGTATCACTTCTGAGGACCAGCTTCTATGTCTGTCTTCTGAGTACACCCTCTCCTTCCTTGCTGGTGCGAGTGAAGAAGTTGGCCTTATTAATAAGATGGCATCTTGTGACAAATTTCCCATAAGAAACCTGGTTATTCATTCCAAAAGCCAGGTTTAACTGAATCCTACTTATAAATAGGTGACAGAGTTTATGGCTCAAGAGACCCTGAAACAGAAGATCCAGGTGAGCTATCCGGATTCCCGACTCATTGATAAATAAATAGTTTGAAGGCAATTTTTAACACAGCAATATAAAATGTACACAAACCCCTCCAATTATTGGTTTTAGGGGCTATCTCTCTCTTATTTTGTACCAGCATTTTCTGGTCACAATATCCAGGAAGTGTCAGTGATCTATAATCTCTCCTTTGAATCCAGGCAACCATTTTCACTCCTGGTTCACTAAGCAACGTTCAACCTGTCAGAAACTAGGGCATACAGATTCTATTATAGCCACTATATTTAACGCAGGAGCCTGGATAATAAGGTCAGAGAGGTATTTTACAGCCCTAGACTGGCATCATATCTTTTCTGGACTAAGGGCACTTTCCATGGTTCTGACTGAAAATAGCAGTTATTTTTTTTCTTCCCCCTGATCAGTTATCTTTACTGAAAATGTACATTGCTGTCGCTCCTGACAGGGAGGACTTGTATTAGACACCATGGGCTTGCACCTGAATACCCAAGTGATGCATTACATGAATATAATTTACATAATGAGCCAGGCAAAAAGCTCCTGTTAGAGTGAACATGCTCGTCAACATTTAGAAATGTTGCAATCCTGACAGAGAGCTGCCTCTTAGAGCAAAGGAAAGAATAGCTATCCATCTCCCACATACTTCTAGCTGAGGCTGTGGTCCAAATACTATTCATGAAGAGAATTCCTACAGTTTTTTCCAAAAATATATAATATTTGTCCTAAATTCAGATGTTAATAAAACTAGCACTTTGAGTTTACCTGGATGCCTTTATGCTTTTTTTTTTTCCTAGTCTTTCAATGATTCCGTAAGATTAAACTCAAGCACCAAGTGTATTTTATGATTGACTTGTGATTTACAACTAGACAATAATTACAGATATCAGTTAAAAAATTAGATTCTTAAGGAATTATATTTTGGGTTCTCATTAGTGTCTGGCTTATAATTATAAGCTTTGTGGGGATTAAAAAATTATAATAAATTATGATGGTGTTGGAACCCCCAGGATGATGAATTCAGTAGCTTGGCCCATGTTTCCATGACTGCCCACTGGTCTTCGATCTCCTGGGCAGCTTTTGACTGTATTCACACTTTAGCAAAGCTGCCTCAGACTCTGACAATTACACTTGAGCTTCAGAGGCATTTTACTTTTATTAGGTCTTAGCTTCTTGGACCTGGGTTCACCATGCTCGAGATAAGCAACAGAGCATTCAGATAACTGGTAGATTTACACACACGTGCCAGTGGCGCTGAGCTGAAACTACTGCCCGCAGTAACTCTGAAGTGAAACACATGTTCACATTTTTTTCTCCTTGGATTTTGAAATTTAGGGATGGATCTAATACGATCTTGAAATATGTCTCCTTGATAGAAGAAAGGCAAACATACAAACAAAAGTTCAAATATACATTCTGTGGTTCAGAAGCCCCACAGAACCCATTCAAGTAAAAGCCAATACAATTTATCAGAGAAACCTGTTCTTGTATCTTTAAAATTGTTGTGCCTGGTCCTAAATAAAGCATAGATCTTGAGATGCTTCAAGTAGCCAAGACCACCTTGAACTTGTCACTGAGTTTTGTTAAGAGCTCCTGTATGCAGTACTGCATGGTGGTGGGTACCTCAAACAAGAAGGCCAGACCAGATCCTAACCCATCCTGGCATTTGTCTCCTTTCTAACCTATTGACCTTAGCAAATATACTGCACAGAGAGGCATGAGCTAAACAGTAACCTAAATGGGCTGTGTCAATTTTGGTCAAATGCTGGCTCCTACCCAGGAATGGTTGAAATGAAAAAGCATTAAAGGCTTTTGCTTTGGAGTGCAAAGGGGTCCCATGTACTCTGTGGAGGACGTGATCCTTCCCAGTCTTGAGAGCTATGGTGTAAGTGGCATTGAGAAAAGCAGTTCCCTCTGGTCTGCCTACCTTTCTCTTTTGCCCTTTCTTTCTTTCCTCTCTCACCCCAGATTCTTGTATTTGATGCTAATTTTCACAGAACACTTCCCTCCACGACCCCCACATGCTGGGCTTTTCACTTTTATTTTTAATTTTCTGGTCTATTTTAAAATATTTTTCTATAATCTTATATAGCTATATAATCTATTTTGATTGCACTTAATCCCACACTCCTATCTATGCCATTGCCCAGTCTCCTTCATCTAAGGGGACAATCAGCTATCTGCTTTGTCCCTCCAGTCAGGCTTGCCAGTTGCTTTCTAATTTTGAGTCAGATGGACATACTTGGTTTTAAATCCCAAGCTTACTGTTTATTAGCTGTGTAGACTTAGAAAACACACCAAGCCTCTCTGTGTATTTATAAGAACGTGTGTGACTGTATCCGTCCTTTCACTTCAGTGTTACAAAGGGGATTTAAGGCCACCAATCTATTTATGCTTTGGTCTTTCCTTCTGACATTTCCTTGGCATTTTCTACCACTGCTTTGTCATCTCAGCATGATTCCAGCTCATTCCTGTGGGTTTTCTCTTTTGGTTTCCTATTTCATCATCTGACCACTCTCTCATTAACTCTTCTTCCTGAACTGACATTGGGAATTTCCGTGTTAGCAAAGACTGCATCTCAATGTTCTTCAACCTCAGACCAAAGCAGAGGCGATGTGAGTAAATGCATTTGCCTGAAAACTGGAGGGCGGCATCGAAATCTGGCCTGTATTTCACAGAGTGGACTGTTTTACATTGTTTACTTACGCAAAAATTGCTCAACACTGCATTTTATTTCAGCTCTATAATGACCTTGGAGTTTATGTAAGAGTAGGGAACATTTGATCAACGCTTGTGTAAAGATCTGGTAAAGACTGGCTTATCTCTGAACTATTTGCCAGTGAATTTGCTAGTCTTCCATCGATTGATAACACTAATGGGCATTGCTGGTTGATATTGATGTTGATGTTAGCTGTGACATCTGAGGCAACAGTGTAGAAACTATAGAATTTTTCATGGAGTCATAGCAAGCTCAGGCACTGCTAAAAACACAGTCTGTTATTCTGCTGTAGAACTGCCAGGACAACACTGTGTTGCATGTTTTGTTTATGCTGGTCTTAGGTAAATAATTTAGTACACTTTAACACACACACAAAGAATGTGGGCTGTTCTATACCTTGTGTCTATATGGTCTACTTAACCCCTGAGGTAAGTCGGCTACAAAATATCTACAGTAGGAAAAAGAACAGCTGCTTACATCTGCTAACATAACAAAGGACAGATTCTGACAATGAACTGCTTACTTTAAATCTTGAGGTATTTGCTTTTGAAGAAAAAATAAAAACTTCAGCAAGAAGTGAAATTCCATGGTATGAGGTTTGAAAAGGAGGAGAACCAAAGAGGTACAGTTTCAATGGAGCAGGAAAACAATGTCTCACCCATAGGATTTGAGGTTTCAGTTCATTGTTTTTGTTGGTTTTACAAATGCAGGTACAGAGTAATGACTGTAGAGGAAACGCAGTTTCAAGATATGGCATCAGAAATGAGTTTTATCTTTTTTTTCTCTCTGTCTTTTATGTCATTTCCTATGCCCTAAAAGCTCCTAGACTGTCTTGTGTGAAACGTAGTTTGGGGTTGATTTCTTGTTGAAATGAAAACTAGACTTGGTAAGCATCTGTTAGTCAGCTCTCTGATCGCCCAAGACATGTCTAAGCTACTGAACTTATGAAGAGAAAGAGATTGTTCAGGCTCAGAGATTAGGCTTCAGTCTATAATTGTTTGACCCATTGCTCATGGCTCCATCATAAAGGTGCATATTGGTGCAGCATGTGCAAAGTCATTCATCTCATGGCCAAGATGTGAAGAGGAAGAGGGAGGAGTCAGGATCCTAACATCACCTTCAAGAGCATGCCCCAGCAACTGAAGGACGCCTACAGTGCCCTGCCTCATAAAGTTTCCATTCTCTCCCAGGAGTACCACACAAGGGTGCAAACTTTCAGCATATGAGTCTGTAGAAATATTGAAGAGATACAGCACCAAGAATATTGCTTTTGTATTGTTCAAATGTTTCAGAATGTCACTGAAAATTATTTGGCCTTTAAAGGATCATACTAAATTATTTTCCCTGACCAATGTTGGTAGTTTAAGAAGATAAAGCTGGAATTCAGTGTAAGCTATGTGTTTATGTGTGTGGTAGAAAGTCGTGGCAGTGGGGAGACATAACAAACGTGCTGGATACTTAGTTGTTTGACTTCCAGGTGGTTTTTCTAAAAGCACATACACATGTTACTAACGGACACCTATTGGAGAACTCTTATGCTTTATTTAGATGATTCTAAATAAGTCAATATTTTCCTCAACCACATTCTAAGAAATATTCTTCATAAAATACAAGTTCAAAGTACTTTTAGATTTTTTTCTACTGCTAAGCACACATACACACACACACACACATAGAGAGAGAGAGACAGAGACAGAGACAGACAGAGAGAGACAGAGACAGAGACAGACAGAGAGAGACAAAGAGACAGAGAAACAAAACAGAGAAATAGAGACACACAGAGAGAGAGGGGTATGGAGGAGAAAAATTTATAGGAAACCTCTTTGGTGTACCTTTAATTGCACATGTAAATTGGAAGAACTCATATTGTGATAACCCATGTTCTATCTTTGCACTCTGACGTTGCTCATTTGCCTTAAATCATATAACCTTTCCCAAGCAAAATGACACAACCAGTCTATAAAATTTCATGATAAAAATATAGAAGCAAATAAAACTTAGGTGTTATGGCTAATGAAAGAAATATAAAGTTTATTTCAGGACTTGGTGCTTTTCCTAACTATAATGTTCTACTCCCAACTTGAAGGAGGTGAGGTAGGCTATACTGTTGGGCTCCTAGTTAGGCAGGGAGGAGAGACACATAGAAGAACGTTAAGTTTCAAAGTCACACTGAAATCGTAGGGCTCTGCTTGCCAAGGCTGCTCCCCTCCTAGCCAGTTGCTGTAGACTGCTCTTTCCAGCTTGTCAGACTTCACTGTTGCATCTCAGAAGTCTCCATCCAATGGGATGTGTCTGTGACCGAGTAACCTACAGAACACCTACCCCTTCCAGTTTTCCATCGCATGCCAGCCAGCTTTATCAAGGGCTGTCATTTTCATTGTGGTCTGCACATTAAAATCACAAAGGTTGCTTTTCAAACATGCCCAAGCCTGAATTCTAACCATATTGACTCCTAGTTTAATTGCTCTGTGGTAGAGCCCAGGCAGTGGAATTTTTAAACACTTCATTAAAGGTTTCCTTTGGGCAGGCAGATTGATGGTTTTATTTCTTTCTCCAAATGTGACAGTTGTTGAGTACCTTAAAAAAGACCAATGGCCCCAATAATGTTTGAGTTCAGGTATGTGGCTTGCACAACATGGAGCTAACCCTCAACCGAGTTCTTGCTGTCATAACCTTTGACTAAGCATGAAGAAGATGGAAGGTTTCCTTTTTACAGACTCAGCTCTTTGGTGTTGGCAAGGTTCCCTGGGAGAACTGGCTTCCCAGGATGCACATGATGCAGTGCAACATGGGCACTGACATCCATCAAACTGTGCCTTTTCCTTTTCTTAGTTTCATGAGGCAAAGAACCAGGGCTGTCGGTTGGGTTCGCTTCTCTTTGTTCTTGATGAATGAGGAACTCTGAGTTTCCAGCATTTGTCGTTGTTTTAGCAAAAGCAGATCCCCCTATCACGTTTCTGGAAGGAGGAGCAATAGAACGTGGCAGTCACATTTTAACCACCCCCCTTCTCTTGGAATGATAGAGTGACAGCTATTGATTTTTTTTCTCCCCTAGCAATGCAGTCTGTATCACGTTCCATATCAGGAAATAAGAAGCCGCTGATAGCCTGTTGCAAGATGAAGTCAGGTTTTCCCACCCTCTTCCTCCTTCTGGTTTCCTTCCCTGAAACGTGGGTTCATGACAGCTTGTTGTTGGGCAGGGCATTAGCCTTTTGTAATTTATTGCTTTTAGATTAAATCTGGGGAAACTCGATATTGCAGTTGAGTGATTAGAGCAATACCCCTTGGAGTAATAAATTTTCTTTGGTGCTGCACCTCTCCAGATCATGTTTCCTTTCTAATTACATTTACATAAATGATATTCTGTAAAATTAAATTAACATTCAAACGGTTACCCTGACAGGGAGAGACAAAAATTAGTTACCAAGTTGTGTCTTTTTTTTCCAAAAAAAAAATGTCTAGTTCTTTTCATAACATGAATCACCAGCCATCAACCAAACGCCGCTTCCAGACTGCACAGGGATGCTTGTCAGCGGCTAATGGAAATGCTTTGTTTCTTTCTTGCAGACTTAGACCACTGGAGATCACAGTGACTTTTTCGAACTCAGCCACTAATTAATTGCTAATCTTTCTTCAGGCTTCTAGCTTTGAAATTCTGCAGTGATCGAGCATAGCTATGTGTTCCCACCCATGATTTTCTTCCCAACCCCGCCTCCAGTGTACCTGTATCTTTCTTGAAATTCCCTTTTGAAATACTTCAGTACCTGGAACAGCAGCATCGGGAACTGAACGACCCCCTTGTCAAGGGTGAGAGTGCCACTTCTGCAGTGCCTGTCTTACTCCAAGACAAATGGCAGTGCAGCCTCCACTGTATTTTTTTTAAGTAAAGCCAACAAGTTTCTTTTGTGATCATAATTTCATGTAAAATATGCTTTCACTTATATGAGATAAGTAGATATCCACAGGGAGGATATCCCAGGACTCTTAGCTGTCACATCCCTGAGCAGTGCAGGCTTATTGCCTATGCTCATTGACTTGCCTCCAATAGACATGGATCATTTTAATAAAATAGTGATCTGGGCTGGAGAGATGGCACAGTGGTTATGAGCACTGACTGCTCTTCCAGAAGTCCTGAGTTCAATTCCCAGCAACTGTACGGTGGCTCACAACCATCTGTAATGAGATCTGATGCCCTCTTCTTGTATGTCTGAAGACAGCTACAGTGTACTTATATATAATAAATAAATAGATCTTTAAAATAAAGTAAAATAAAATACTGAGGTGTGAAAGAAATGCCCACAGATCTGTTCATGTAGAATGGCAGGGTAATCAGACATATTTCTACGTCCAGACACTTTCTTTTCCTCATTACATGGATCCGTTGACACACTCAACACAGTCCAAACAGGGATCTTTTGTGTCCACGTGGAGAAGCCTGATGGAACACAGATGTCAAGAGAGTCCACTCTTAAAGCAACCTGTCAGGAACACTCAGGTGAGAATAAAAGCCAGCATTTCTCTTGAGAGAAGTAAGCACAGCTTATCTAGGCAAGAGCTAAGGGACTTACCCAATGTCTCGTGTTCCCTTGTCTCTTGAGCTTGCCTTCACATAGGTTTCGGTTATTTGCTGAACATGTGTGCATTGTACACATGCAAAGGCAAAAGGAGAAATTAAATGAAAGAAAGGAACAAAATCTCAGTCCATTGAAAACCACATATTCTTTATACCCCATCCCCATGTTTGTTATTCCTGGAAATTCTATGTATAGTATATGTAGAATATATAATATATGCATAGTATGTATATACTATACATAATATACTTATTCATGTATATGTATATTATGTATATTATATTTGTGTACTGTGTATAGTATATGTATATGTATAGTGTATTTTATATATGTATAATAGTATACATTATTTATATTTTATGTATAATATACATATGTATTTTTATATATTATCTGTATAATAGCATACATGGATTATGGATTCTCATTTATATCTCCCTTCTTTGTCAGTTACTCACTTTCTTGCCTGTGACTCACTGTGAGCATCTGATGTTGCTGAATCCTTTTGTGCAGTCTTTTTCCACACAGGCAGACTACGGGAGACACCAAGTCCCAGCATCCTGGCTTTTTAGGTGGAGTGCTGGGTACAGTTCTTAGCTCCTGGTCCTGCCTGACAGTCTCTGTAGGAAGCTGCTGTCAGTGGATGGATGCCCAAATCACTAATTCACAGATCTGAGTTTGAACAAATGGGACCATTGCTCCTCAGCTCCTTGGGGAGAGCTAGAGAAATTGGTCACTGGAACCCATCATTGCCTGTGACTTCTACACCATGGAAAGTTAAAGGAATTTATGAGTGGGTGCCAGATGCCAGCTCAACATCTGCTTCCCCGCAGAGGTGTTAATGTCACACAGAGCTGAGTGCATTAAAAGTGAACCTTAGGAATAAAAAATAATAAAAGATAACTGCGTAGAGGTGTAGAGATGCCAATTACTGTTAGAAGGCTCGTATACAGTTTCCGAATGGAATTTTATGTAGAGTACCATATATAAACAGAGGTGAAGCTGCCCTCCTCCTCCTCCTGTCACCGTATCCCCAGAGAGCCTCAAGCTACTTCCACCAGGGCAAGAAACTTAAATGACATGCTTTCAAAATAATAGTTTGAGTCATTTATTGAAAAAGGATGAAGTGTTTTTTTTCCAGTATTTTCTGCATTAAACATTATAGGAAAGACTATCCTATTTAAACATCATAAATGTGGAGAAAACAGATGGGGCCCATTGTCAGTATTGTTGATGAAGCCAATTGCTAAACTCAGTGTCAGTGTCTTGGAATTCTTGAAGCTTGCCCACTCTATTGCACACTGCATGATTCTTCTAAGCTTAGAGCCGGGTTGCAATGTCCAAGTGTCAGCCATAGGGTATCACATTAGCAGGTCTGAAAAATAGACTAGTTCTCTCCCTCAGGTCTTGAAGTTTTAGTTTCAGAGGTGGAAACTATGTCTCCACATGCAGCCTGAGCTATGGCTCAGTGACTTTGGGCTCTCAGTACCAACATCAGGTGGTTTATGACTGCCTGCATTGCCAGCTCCAGGGAATCTGACCCCTTCTTCTGGCCTAGGGGGCATACACATCGTATACACTCACACAGGCACACATATGTATGTAAATAATTTTTTAAAGAGTAATTCTGGGGAAGGCTGTCTGGACCCTCCTGTCATTTTTTTCCATGTTGTAAAAGCCTAGATTCTTCCAAGCAATGCTGTGCTCACTGCTTGGCCACTCTGCTTACTATTTTAGCCAGACACAGGGAATGACAATCACTACTGGGGACATACTTGGACCCAAGAATAACAATGACACTTTAAAATGTATAAAAATTACTTTGCTGCTCCTTGGTCAGTTGAAGAAAAGGTAAAACACAAGGCTATCAATAAGCCTGCTTAGAAGCAGGAGCTGAAACTTCTAGGACAATCATGACAAGCTGAGATACATAGGTAGAGACAAAGAATTGGAGTTTTGGCATTGATCAAGGAGATGAAGTAGGTTCATTAAATTCTTACTAAATATGCTATTGTCTTTCAGTGGAAACCCAATGTCCTCTCCTCTACTCAGAGCACTGGAGTGGTATTAAGTCGATATCATTTAAATGCCTCTAATCCTAAAGCCAACATAGTTTAGAAAGGCAATGAAGCCATCCCAGGCTTTCCTGCCATCCTTTCATTCTAGACACCTACTGCAATAGTCTAAGATCAGAGCAGCCGATATTGTGCTCCACTGTGCCCTGGGTGGCTCTCCCCAGCTCCCTAGATCACACTGGTTGTATTAGTTCTCCTCTCACCCTCTGCCATAGAGCATGACTGCCTCACAGCACAGCCAGACTGAACTCACACTCCATCACCAGCATACAAAAGGTCCCAGAAAGCCGTGCTGAATGAGTGAGTGACTAGTTAAATTGTTCAATTATTTGTCAGAATTCTATTGGGAAGGAATAAAAGTATAATACTTTATGCAACAAAAATGACTATGTTAACACTTACTGTTAATAATTTGGACATGGTTATAATCTTGAAGATTTGTTCTCTTTCTCCTGAGAATGAAGTTAAATAAGTTGGAAACATCCATCCAGGCCCTGCTCTTGAGGAGTGATGGTCTGCCTCTCAGAACTTTACTTCTTCATTTCTGATTAGTATAAGCTAAAATAATTAGCTGAAATAATTAAACTTGAGCCTACAAAGCACTTAGAAAACTGCCTGCCATTCAAAAGCAAAATCAAACAAAATAAACCCTGCAAGTGAATGAAACCCACCTGCAATTATTGCCAATTATCCCTTCAAGTCACTATTAGGAGCATGGTGAACTGGGCGATCGGCCCAAGTGTTCTAGTCCCGGTTGTACCACGAAGTGTGACAGTTGACTCCTGGGAACTTGGTGCTCCAATCTGTAAAGACAGATACTTGGCCAAGCAACCTTTGAGAATATTTCAAGTTTGGTAGTCCGTGGAGTCATGAACAATTTGGGTCAATCGATTTCTTGGACATTTGGCAGTTGGCATCCCTTTGATTTGCCATAGTGCTTGTGTCCTGCTTTATAAAAAATATTTCACCAGCTCCATCTATTCTTCTCACCCAGGAATTCTGCTGCTTAGAAAGGAGCAAAACTGTAATCTCATCTAATAGGAAACATTCTGAATGTTAAATAGCATGCTTTAAAAAAAAAGCCTGTATAAAAAATAATTAGTAGTTTAAAGAGATGAATCTAATCGAGAAGAATAGAGAAAATTGTTAGTTTCCTGTTTCTTCTAAATTATATTGCATAATTCTTGATGAAGAATAACACACACACACACACACACACACACACACACACACACACACTTAAAAGAGTTCTTGTTTTGCCAGATATGGTATATAGTATTGATCTTTGGGGAATATATATTGTTTTGGTAAGTATCTTTTCACTCAAAAAACTTATGAATTAAGAATTTACTAGCTTCTACTGTGTGCAAAAAGCTATCCAAGCACTGACTGATGACAAGATTTTGCTTATGATGGTACTTCCAAAATACTAAGTAGTGAACCATCTGGTATACGGTTGGGAAAGACCCAAGCTAATACCAAAGGACAGAGCTTCTCTGTGTCACACTGGTCTCCCGTTACATGAAGCAGTCTATGTAACTGCATGTAGAGATATTTATTTGGAAATGGAGACTATGAACTGTAAAACGTGTGTCTAGAAAAATAATTGACAAGAAATCTTCTCATGGACTTATGGAGGTAAGTCTTATGCCAAGCTGACTTAGCATTTTGTACTTGACTGGCCAGCAGCAGCAGTAGGAAAGGTTGGACAAGAGTCTTAGTATCTGGGTGAGTGGGCCCTGAATCAGAGAGTGACTTGAGGGGTGGGGTGTCCTAGGATGTCATTACTCTTCCAAGATAGTACAATTACTATTATTTTTAATCATGAAAGCCAACATAGTTTAGAAATGTTGGGCCTGTAATTCTAGTTCTTGAAGAGTAAGTTTACAGAATGAGTTAAAAGTCAGTCTTGGTAACTTAGCAAGGACCTGTATCAAAACCAAAAATGAAGAAACTGGGGATATGGCTCAATGGTCTAACACTAGCCTAGCATGCTTGAGGTCCTAAATTTAATCTCCCAATACTGAAAAATGTAAATGAACAAACAAAAGATCAGGATTCATAAGAGATATTTAGATTTAGGGTGTCATAGGACCCCAAGTTAGATGTAAAAGCTTTTCTGAGGAAGTGTATGTGTGACGTTACCAAAGATGATAATAGAAGTTCAGAATTTCCAAAATCCAATGTTGTATGGTGGTTTCAATGAGAATGGTGCCATAGGTTCATAGATTTGAGTACTTGGTCACCAGGGATTGACACTGTGTGAAAGGATTAAGAGCTATGGCTTTGTTGGAGGATGCATGTAACACTTAGGTGGGCTTTCAGGTTTCAAAAACCCCATTCTAAATCGAAAGCCTCTCTCTTCCTGCTGCCTGTGGCTCTGGATGTAGAACTCCCAGCTACCTCTCCTAGCACCATGTCTGCTTGCATAGCACCATGCTTCCCATTGAGAAGATAATGGACTTAACTTCTGAAACTGCAAGCCATCCCCAGTTCGTTTTCTTTTCTAAGAGTTGACAGGGTCATGGTGTCTCTTCGCAGCAATAGACCACCATCTTTCAGACTCCCATAGGAAACATTGCTGATTACTGATACGCCCATTAGTGAACAGTGAGTTTAAACTGCTTAACACTCAAGACATTGTTGACGGAATTTGTAGAAATGACCGGAACAAAGTGAAAGGTAAAATAATAGCTTTCCTATGTCAAAAGCTCAAGAATACTTTGTGCAGAGGTTACTAAGCTGTCCATACGATTTCAGCCATTATTGCTACACTGTGCATCTTTGCAAAGCTGTCCGTTCAGAAACTAACTTTAAAACTGATTTGTAAAAAATTCTAATATTAAAACAACAACAACAACATGAAACCCTTAAAAACAAGTGACTGGCTGAACCACGGGCATGTGGAAGGACTAGCAGAACCTCATCCCAGAGAGCCCAGTTACCACCTGAGGAGCCTATGGGAAGCATTCTAATCCAAGCAAGCACACAGTCATACTCTCTATTCTTTGGGTGGACAAAGTTGATGATGTCATTCGTTACCTACTTCATTCATTCATTTGAAGTAAGGTAAGACATGAACAATAGGATAAATTCTTTAATGGCTACTTAGCAGGAAGACCTTAATACTCCTACTTAGACTTCATTCTTTTTCTAATTTGGGGGCGCTCATTTAAATGAGGTTTTTGTACTGACAGTTTTTCTATGTTTTTCCTTGGTCTTGATAAAAATATTCCCAATAGTACCATTAGCAAGAACCACCATAGTATGTGCAGGATGTGGAAGGAGAAGGGTGAGTGGCTTTGTAAAAATCACCCAGGCATTTCTGCTGATTGCTCAGTAGGGGGCTGTGACTACGCAGGCCCTATCCAGGTTCAAAACTGAAGCACAATAGGAACAAAAGGGAGTAGTTTCATGGTGAAAAATTAATGTGCTTGAGTATTTGTTTGTCGTATAGGTACTAGGTTTTTCTGCCCCTCCACGCTGCGTTTACTAGTTTACACAGATAGATGCAACTTTGAAGCTACAGTATTTGGTATGAGAGAAGGCCATGTACGATCACTTTGTATGACATTGAGGATATGTAGAACAAAAAAAGTATTCTTCTGTCACACTTGTCCCTTTGTGACTGCAAAGACCTATTTTCCTCAAGTGGATGAGGCTTGCCATTCTATATCCTGATTTGAGAGACTTTCTCCAAAGCTCATGATTAATGTGGGCTTTTAAACATTGTTTTTCTTAGTCTTTTGAAAATAGGTTTTCTCCTCAGTATGGTTGGAGCTGACCTTAATTAAATGTAGGAAGGAGAAGGAGGGGCTGGGTAGCGTGGCAAAGTAGAAAAGCATCGGTAGCAATCGTATTTGTATTAGGATGTGGAATGAGGACGACTAAGGAGAAATAGAGCCTTTGCCTAAATGGGAACCTAAGGAATATGCTTAAACTTGCTTCTCTACATTCCCACCTTGTTCTTCTTTTGACTAAGGATGAGACTCTTGTTTGGAAGGGAGAGGTCTCCCTTCTTTAAAGTCTTTACACAGTTTACACACATCACTTCATGGACCATCTTTTTCTTCTTCCTCTAGGAAAGTCATTATTTTATGAAAGTGAATTTTACAATGTTCTTAATGTCTATTTGGGTGACGTTGGTTATAACATAATCAAAACTTGACCAACACAAAGCTGCACTAGGCTCAAATGAGGAAGGCTGCATGGAGGAAGCTTACTTTCTGCTGCAGCTGACCTTTGCTCACGCTCTCTTCTTAAGTACAAATTAGTGTTGTAAATGAGTCTGCTTAAAATAGGTTCCAAGCACTGAACTCCTTACCTTCACTAATAGTGGATATGCTAATTAGGAAACCACACCCATCCTTTCTCATGAGGCACTGGAAGTCATCGAACAATCTTTTTTCAAAATATTCATTTATCCAGATCTTTATTAATAGCTTCTGTCTGACCTGCCCTTTTTTAGTTCAACCAAATAAAAGTGTTTTTCATTCATAAATTGTTCTTGGTTGGTAGAACTCCCAACTTCAATCTCACATCTCCCCAGGCAGTGTTCTCCTTTTTAAACCGCTGCTCACCTGGGCCTATAGAAGCCACACTAGGAAGGACAACTGACACCATCTCTGAAATAGGATTGGGATGCACAGTGAAGCTTTTAATGGAGAGAAAAAACTCTGCATTTAAGGCAGCTGTGCTTCTGATGGAGCAGTCAGGTGAGGAGGTAACAGGGTCAGAGGGAGGAAGAAGGGAGGATTCCTGTTTTCTGTGGTATTAGAAAGCAGCTCACAATTGTCATCCAGAACGCTTCATGTAATTTGACAAAATGGACGTGAAATCTTAAAGTAACCTTCAAAAGTCAGTTTTCCTGGTCAACTGGACTCTTGTTTAAATTTGAAAAGAAAGGAAATATTGAAAAGGAGTATTTTCAAATAACCATTTCTCTGACAGCTTGACACAGGGGAAATGCCACACGTTCAAGTATTTATAAAGCTTTGTGAGCTGGGGCAAGTTTCTTAGTTATTGATGCCTCTGTATGACGGTTATAGTAGAAAGGTAGTTTATCCCACACAGTCAGTGTATGAGACCGAAGCACCATGGGTACCAATAAAATGAGTTTCAAGGCTTCTTGCTGTCACTGGACTTATTATCTTCTCAAATGAACTTGAGGTTGGATAGAGAGCTTTATTTGTGCCTCATGGCTTCTTAATTCCTGTGCTTCATGTGCAACATGAGCATATCAACAAAACACGTGTTGTCTCCTTTACAGATGCAGCACAGATCTTTACAAAGCAGGATCCCTAAAACACAAGCGATGGGAGAATGAGGTAATGTTTTACTTATTATTTTCAGGACTTGACATGTCTGTCACTAATACGGTAACTTTCTTCCTTAAATATTTTCAGTGAGAATGTAGAAAGCTAGTATATTTTTGTTTTGGTTTGGTTTTGGGTTTGTTTTTTAATTATTAATTTCATAACTATGTATTATAAAATATATTATGTACTTTTACTTTTAGAACTACTTTTGTGTTTAGGATTCATTCTCTTCTTCATTCATGTGCATCTATCCATATGTCTGTGCACATGAGTGTGCATGCTATGAGGGAGCCTGCAGAGGTCAGAGAAGGGCATCACATCTTATGCAGCTAGGGCTACAGGAAGGTGAAGCTATGTGACATGGATGTTATAACTGACCTCGTGTTCTTTGAAAGTACAGTCATCTTTCAGGTCTCCAGAGCTCAGCTCTGTTTTTCTTAAAGATTTAATTTGTTTGTTAGAATTTAATCACATCATTCCACCTTTCCCTATTTGCCCTCAAATCTTTCCCTGTTTTCCCTGGTTGTTCTTTGTCTAGGGATGGGACACCATTAGACTTTCCCTCCTCCACATTAGCATAGTGTACTGGCTGGTTTTGTACATCAACTTGACACAGCTGGAGTTATCACAGAGAAAGGAGCCTCTTTAGAGGAAATGCCTCCATGAAATTCATCTGTAAAGCATTTTCTCAACTAGTGATCAAGGGTGGGAGGGTCTAGCCCTTTGTGGGGGGTGGTATTCCTGGGCTGGTGGTCCTGGGTTCAATAAGAAAGCAAGCTGAGAAAGCCAGGGGAAGCAAGCCAGTAAGCAACATTCCTCCATGGCCTCTGCATCAGCTCCTGCTTCCTGACCTGCTTGAGTTCCAGTTCTGACTTCCTTTGGTGATGAACAGCAATGTGGAAGTGTAAGCTGAACAAACCCTTTCCTCCCCAATTTGCCTCATGGTCATGATGTTAGTGTAGGAATAACCCTGACACATGTCTACTGATAATGTCACTGTTCAGGTCTTGTTTAGACAGCAAATTCTACGAGACATAGTCACACAACAGACCTCCTGATCCATTGGCTCTTACCCTCTTCTATAGTCTTCTCTGAGCCTTACCTACAGGAGTTGTGTCATACATTTTCCCACTATGTCTATGCTTATAATGTTCTGCTCATTTTCGTGTTTTGTCCAGGTGTGATTGTCCATGGTTTCTCATTTGCTGTAAAGAGAACTTTCTTTGGAGAAGAATTAGAACTACATTTATCTGGAGGTTTAAGGATAGACTTTATGATGCAGTTAGGCATTATGCTGGTCTATTAAAGAAGCAGCAATAGGTCCTTCCTAAGATTCATGATCTCACCAGATCTCGATAGTTGACAAGGTTTCTAGTCCAAGGCATAGTTTCTCTCCCATTGAGTAGCCTTTTAGTACAAGTAGACAGCCATTGGCTACCACTGTACCTTTAGGGATATTTGCTGTACTGGTCAGGGTTATGTTTATATATATTACAACTGAATAAGGCAATTGATTTTTTTTGCTCCCTTAGTGTAGTATTTTTTGGTTCTATAGAATCTAGACTTTGGGCAGGAATCTTTGGGGGTTAAATACTGCTTGAACCATGTGAGTTCCAGGACTACATTTTAAGAAGGAGTTGGATTAGTGATCAGGAAGTAGAAGAATCGTTAGGGAGAGTGGAAGGAAAGTGAGGAGTTGTTTAATGAGCACAAACTTTCTCTTGAGACAGTGAAAAGGTTCTGAAAATAGAAACTGGCAATGGCTGTGTGACACTGTGAACGTACTGACATTGAGCTGTACACTTTAAAACGGATGAAGCAGACATTTTTCTGTTGTGTCCCTTTACACAGGAATAGCAGAAACAGCTAAAAGGACTCCACATACAAATACTGCTTGACACCCTCACACACAAAGTCATGAATAGCCCATGGATATTCACTACAACTGTTAGAGGGGTTCTTCTGTTGCTTTTTTATGTATCAGACATATCTACTTGGTTTTATGACTTCTGATTCAATTATAATTGATTATAAATAATTATAACACAGCAGCAGAAATGAACGTGATAGTTCTCTTTGCCTTGGGGCATAGTTCAGGATGTAAATCATAAAACTTATTTTTGTATGCCACCGAGTCTTTATTCTTTCCAAATTTATCTCCAGGATTATCATCTGCATTTGACTGTGTTTCTCTGTCATCCTTTTTTCCTCAAAGTTGCTTTCGGTTTTCTTCCTATTCATTTACTTTTGGGAGCCTACATTATTTCCTGTACAGTGACCCTCTGTCCTCAGTCCTCATGATACCCACTGATACCCACTTGCCATTTCCCAGCCTCTGTTTTCCAAGGGGACTAGACACAATTCCCTGGATAGTGCTAGGAACCTCTTAGTGCACCATTAAGACCAGTGGGGTAGCCTGGTTGCTGCCACCTCGGAGAGCCCGTGGGCAGCACCCGGCGAGTGAACTTGAGCCTCGGGACCACAGGTAAGACCAACTTTTCTGATGTAAGAAAGCGGCCTGGTGATCTCGGGACACACGGAGGCAGAATTCCTCCAGGACCGGGCACGACCTGTGTTTACCGGAAGTCCCACACCCGCGGATCCCGGCCTGCAACAGCTCTCTGCTCCCAGAACCCGTGGGAGAGAGACCTCACCGCCTGTTCAGGTGGGCACTCCTGAGGCTGCAGAGCGGAAGAGACCACCAACACTGCCCACCCCTGCCCACATCCCTGGCCCAAGAGGAAACTGTATAAGGCCTCTGGGCTCCCGTGGGAGAGGGCCCAGGAGCGGCAGGACCCCTGCCTGAGACACCGCCGGAACCTGAAGGAAACAGACCGGATAAACAGTTCTCTGCACCCAAATCCCGTGGGAGGGAGAGCTAAACCTTCAGAGAGGCAGACACGCCTGGGAAACCAGAAGAGACTGCTCTCTGCACACACATCTCGGACGCCAGAGGAAAACACCGGAGGCCATCTGGAACCCTGGTGCACGGAGGTTCCCGGAAGGGGCGGCGCAGATCTTCCTGGTTGCTGCCACCTCGGAGAGCCCGAGGGCAGCACCCCGTGAGCGAACTTGAGCCTCGGGACCACAGGTAAGACCAACTTTTCTGATGCAAGAAAGCGGCCTGGTGATCTCGGGACACAGGCCCACAGGAACAGCTGAAGACCTGTAGAGGGGAAAAACTACACGCACGAAAGCAGAACACTCTGTCCCCATAACTGGCTGAAAGAAAACAGTAAAACAGGTCTACAGCACTCCTGACACACAGGCTTATAGGACAGTCTAGCCACTGTCAGAAATAGCAGAACAAAGTAACACTAGAGATAATCTGATGGCGAGAGGCAAGCGCAGGAACCCAAGCAACAGAAACCAAGACTACATGGCACCATCGGAGCCCAATTCTCCCATCAAAACGAACATGGAATATCCAAACACACCAGAAAAGCAAGATCTAGTTTCAAAATCATATTTGATCATGATGCTGGAGGACTTCAAGAAAGACGTGAAGAACTCCCTTAGAGAAACACAGGAAAACATTAATAAACAAGTAGAAGCCTACAGAGAGGAATCTTAAAAATCCCTGAAAGAATTCAGGAAAACACAATCAAACAGTTGAAGGAATTAAAATGGAAATAGAAGCAATCAAGAAAGAACACATGGAAACAACCCTGGATATAGAAAACCAAAAGAAGAGACAAGGAGCTGTAGATACAAGCTTCACCAACAGAATACAAGAGATGGAAGAGAGAATCTCAGGAGCAGAAGATTCCATAGAAATCATTGACTCAACTGTCAAAGATAATGTAAAGCAGAAAAAGCTACTGGTCCAAAACATACAGGAAATCCAGGACTCAATGAGAAGATCAAACCTAAGGATAATAGATATAGAAGAGAGTGAAGACTCCCAGCTCAAAGGACCAGTAAATATCTTCAACAAAATCATAGAAGAAAACTTCCCTAACCTTAAAAAAGAGATACCCATAGGCATACAAGAAGCCTACAGAACTCCAAATAGATTGGACCAGAAAAGAAACACCTCCCGTCACATAATAGTCAAAACACCAAACGCACAAAATAAAGAAAGAATATTAAAAGCAGTAAGGAAAAAAAGGTCAAGTAATATATAAAGGCAGACCTATCAGAATCACACCAGACTTTTCGCCAGAAACTATGAAGGCCAGAAGATCCTGGACTGATGTCATACAGACCCTAAGAGAACACAAATGCCAGCCCAGGCTACTGTATCCTGCAAAACTCTCAACTAACATAGATGGAGAAACCAAGATATTCCATGACAAAACCAAATTTACACAATATCTTTCTACAAATCCAGCACTACAAAAAATAATAAATGGTAAAGCCCAACATAAGGAGGCAAGCTATACCCTAGAAGAGGCAAGAAACTAACTGTCTTGGCAACAAAACAAAGAGAAGAAAAGCACACAAACATAACCTCACATCCAAATATGAATATAACAGGAAGCAATAATCACTATTCCTTAATATCTCTCAACATCAATGGCCCTCAACTCCCCAATAAAAAGACATAGATTAACAAACTGGATACAGAACGAGGACCCTGCATTCTGCTGCCTACAGGAAACACACCTCAGAGACAAAGACAGACACTACCTCAGAGTGAAAGGCTGGAAAACAACTTTCCAAGCAAATGGTCGGAAGAAGCAAGCTGGAGTAGCCATTCTAATATCAAATAAAATCAATTTTCAACTAAAAGTCATCAAAAAAGATAAGGAAGGACACTTTATATTCATCAAAGGAAAAATCCACCAAGATGAACTCTCAATCCTAAATATCTATGCCCCAAATACAAGGGCACCTACACACGTAAAAGAAACCTTACTAAAGCTCAAAACACACATTGCACCTCACACAATAATAGTAGGAGATTTCAACACCCCACTCTCATCAATGGACAGATCATGGAAACAGAAATTAAACAGAGACGTAGACAGACTAAGAGAAGTCATGAGCCAAATGGACTTAACGGATATTTATAGAACGTTCTACCCTAAAGCAAAAGGATATACCTTCTTCTCAGCTCCTCATGGTACTTTCTCCAAAATTGACCATATAATTGGTCAAAAAACGGGCCTCAACAGGTACAGAAAGATAGAAATAATCCCATGCGTGCTATCGGACCACCACGGCCTAAAACTGGTCTTCAATAACAATAAGGGAAGAATGCCCACATATACGTGGAAATTGAACAATGCTCTACTCAATGATAACCTGGTCAAGGAAGAAATAAAGAAAGAAATTAAAAACTTTTTAGAATTTAATGAAAATGAAGGTACAACATACCCAAACTTATGGGACACAATGAAAGCTGTGCTAAGAGGAAAACTCATAGCGCTGAGTGCCTGCAGAAAGAAACAGGAAAGAGCATATGTCAGCAGCTTGACAGCACACCTAAAAGCTCTAGAACAAAAAGAAGCAAATACACCCAGGAGGAGTAGAAGGCAGGAAATAATCAAACTCAGAGCTGAAATCAACCAAGTAGAAACAAAAAAGGACCATAGAAAGAATCAACAGAACCAAAAGTTGGTTCTTTGAGAAAATCAACAAGATAGATAAACCCCTAGCCAGACTAACGAGAGGACACAGAGAGTGTGTCAAAATTAACAAAATCAGAAATGAAAAGGGAGACATAACTACAGATCCAGAGGAAATTAAAAAATCATCAGATCTTACTATAAAAGCCTATATTCAACAAAACTTGAAAATCTACAGGAAATGGACAATTTCCTAGACAGATACCAGGTACCGAAGTTAAATCAGGAACAGATAAACCAGTTAAACAACCCCATAACTCCTAAGGAAATAGAAGCAGTCATTAAAGGTCTCCCAACCAAAAAGAGCCCAGGTCCAGACAGGTTTAGTGCAGAATTCTATCAGACCTTCATAGAAGACCTCATACCAATATTATCCAAACTATTCCACAAAATTGAAACGGATGGAGCACTACCGAATTCCTTCTATGAAGCCACAATTACTCTTATACCTAAACCACACAAAGACCTAACAAAGAAAGAGAACTTCAGACCAATTTCCCTTATGAACATCGACGCAAAAATACTCAACAAAATTCTGGCAAACCGAATCCAAGAGCACATCAAAACAATCACCCACCATGATCAAGTAGGCTTCATCCCAGGCATGCAGGGATGGTTTAATATACGGAAAACCATCAATGTGATCCATTATATAAACAAACTGAAAGAACAAAACCACATGATCATTTCATTAGATGCTGAGAAAGCATTTGACAAAATTCAACACCCCTTCATGATAAAAGTCCTGGAAAGAATAGGAATTCAAGGCCCATACCTAAACATAGTAAAAGCCATATACAGCAAACCAGTGGCTAACATTAAACTAAATGGAGAGAAACTTGAAGCAATCCCACTAAAATCAGGGACTAGACAAGGCTGCCCACTCTCCCTACTTATTCAATATAGTTCTTGAAGTTCTAGCCAGAGCAATCAGACAACAAAAAGGAGGTCAAGGGGATACAGATCGGAAAAGAAGAAGTCAAAATATCACTATTTGCAGATGATATGATAGTATATTTAAGTGACCCCAAAAGTTCCACCAGAGAACTACTAAAGCTGATAAACAACTTCAGCAAAGTGGCTGGGTATAAAATTAACTCAAATAAATCAGTAGCCTTCCTCTACACAAAAGAGAAACAAGCCGAGAAAGAAATTAGGGAAACGACACCCTTCATAATAGACCCAAATAATATAAAGTACCTCGGTGTGACTTTAACCAAGCAAGTAAAAGATTTGTACAACAAGAACTTCAAGACTCTGAAGAAAGAAATTGAAGAAGACCTCAGAAGATGGAAAGATCTCCCATGCTCATGGATTGGCAGGATTAATATAGTAAAAATGGCCATTTTACCAAAAGCGATCTACAGATTCAATGCAATCCCCATCAAAATACCAATCCAATTCTTCAAAGAGTTAGACAGAACAATTTGCAAATTCATCTGGAATAACAAAAAACCCAGGATAGCTAAAACTATCCTCAACAATAAAAGGACTTCAGGGGAATCACTATCCCTGAACTCAAGCAGTATTACAGAGCAATAGTGATAAAAACTGCATGGTATTGGTACAGAGACAGACAGATAGACCAATGGAATAGAATTGAAGACCCAGAAATGAACCCACACACCTATGGTCACTTGATTTTTGACAAAGGAGCCAAAACCATCCAATGGAAAAAGATAGCATTTTCAGCAAATGGTGCTGGTTCAACTGGAGGTCAACATGTAGAAGAATGCAGATCGATCCATGCTTATCACCCTGTACAAAGCTTAAGTCCAAGTGGATCAAGGACCTCCACATCAAACCAGACACACTCAAACTAATAGAAGAAAAACTAGGGAAGCATCTGGAACACATGGGCACTGGAAAAATTTCCTGAACAAAACACCAATGGCTTATGCTCTAAGATCAAGAATCGACAAATGGGATCTCATAAAACTACAAAGCTTCTGTAAGGCAAAGGACACTGTGGTTAGGACAAAACGGCAACCAACAGATTGGGAAAAGATCTTTACCAATCCTACAACAGATAGAGGCCTTATATCCAAAATATACAAAGAACTCAAAAAGTTAGACCGCAGGGAGACAAATAACCCTATTAAAAAATGGGGTTCAGAGCTAAACAAAGAATTCACAGCTGAGGAATGCCGAATGGCTGAGAAACACCTAAAGAAATGTTCAACATCTTTAGTCATCAGGGAAATGCAAATCAAAACAACTCTGAGATTTCACCTCACACCAGTGAGAATGGCTAAGTTCAAAAACTCAGGTGACAGCAAATGCTGGCGAGGATGTGGAGAAAGAGGAACACTCCTCCATTGTTGGTGGGGTTGCAGACTGGTACAACCATTCTGGAAATCAGTCTGGAGGTTCCTCAGAAAATTGGACATTGAACTGCCTGAGGATCCAGCTATACCTCTCTTGGGCATATACCAAAAAGATGCCCCAACATATAAAAAAGACACGTGCTCCACTATGTTCATCGCAGCCTTATTTATAATAGCCAGAAGCTGGAAAGAACCCAGATGCCCTTCAACAGAGGAATGGATACAGAAAATGTGGTACATCTACACAATGGAATATTACTCAGCTATCAAAAACAACGACTTTATGAAATTCGTAGGCAAATGGTTGGAACTGGAAAATACCATCCTGAGTGAGCTAACCCAATCACAGAAAGACATACATGGTATGCACTCATTGATAAGTGGCTATTAGCCCAAATGCTTGAATTACTCTAGATGCGTAGTACAAATGAAACTCAAGATGGAGGATCAAAATGTGAATGCTTCACTCCTTCTTTAAAAGGGGAACAAGAATATCCTTGGCAGGGAAGAGAGAGGCAAAGATTAAAACAGAGACTGAAGGGACACCCATTCAGAGCCTGCCCCACATGTGGCCCATATATATACAGCCACCCAATTAGACAAGATGGATGAAGCAAAGAAGTGCAGAAGTGTAGATCGCTCCTGAGAGACACAGCCAGAATACAGCAAATACAGAGGCGAATGCCAGCAGCAAACCACTGAACTGAGAATAGGACCCCCGTTGAAGGAATCAGAGAAAGAACTGGTAGAGCTTGAAGGGGCTCGAGACCCCATATGTACAACAATGCCAAGCAACCAGAGCTTCCAGGGACTAAGCCACTACCTAAAGACTATACATGGACTGACCCTGGACTCTGACCTCAGGTAGCAATGAATATCCTAGTAAGAGCACCAGTGGAAGGGGAAGCCCTGGGTCCTGCTAAGACTGAACCCCCAGTGAACAAGACGGTGGGGGGGGGGGGGCAGGGGGGGGAGGGGGGGGAGGGGAACACCCATAAGGAAGGGGAAGGGGGAGGGGGATGTTTGCCCGGAAACCAGGAAAGGGAATAACACTCGAAATGTATATAAGAAATATTCAAGTTAATGAAAAACAAACAAACAAAAAAAAGACTAGTGGGGTAACTGGCCACAGCCGCTGTGTGTGGCTGGGAGAAGTATGCGTCAGAAAGCGAGGGTTAAATATAAAGAAGGTCAAGGTTATAATCTAGGAAGGGAAGGCTCTGCTTCAGGAGCCCTAGCTGATCAGTGTTGACGTCTGACCTGGCACTCAAATCTGGCTGTTTCGTGTAATAAAACTGTACCTTATGGCTTCCCATGGATGAGCTCCTGCTGATGTTGTATAGAACCATGTAAATACAACGCCCCATGCACCACAGCAGGTGATAAAAGCTACTTGATGATGCTAGCAGTGAAGCTGATGGCCATAGAGTAAGCACCATTTGGATGAAGTTAAATGAGGCTATGTGGATAAGAGGAAAGTGCCCTGCCCCTTAATGGATCACACGTGAGATAAATTTGGTAATGAAGTGACAAGACTCATCAGGCCAGACAACTGCATCCTCTCATTAGATGGCCATAATGACCCACTTATTACTAAGACAAAGGGAAAGATACACACATAAACACATCCCTTGATGTTTGGCTGCAAGACATGAAATGGGCACGCCAGCTTGAAGAACTAGCAACAGACGTTGTTTATGTACGAATGATCAAATTTGTTGTTTTCCAGCTGGAAAATGACAACTGAAGTAAAAAGGTAAAGGTTGATTTGCCTGTACTTGGGAAAAAGACAGGAAGCCGAAGGAAAGAATAGCAGATGTGGCTAGCTGGTTCTAAGGGTTGCTGCAGGGGATCTGGGGGGAAGAAACAGGTTTCTCTGGAAGTATGACTTCTGTCTTCTTTGGGATGTGTGCCCTTATGAAAATATCTTCTGTACACTCCTATGACATCTATTTCTCTTGCAAATTTACTTATCCAAGTATGCCTGATAGCATGAGGGTAGCTGAAATAGAGGTTACATCAATCAATAGTCAGACATTCAGAAGAGCTATTCTTAGGATTCGCTCAGATTTTAGTTACATGTATTCTCCTCCTTGAAGAACTACATTGTATCTAATCGTAGTATACATGATAAGTCCACTGTGTGAACAAGTATTTAATAGAAGACTTTTTAAAACTATATTGTTCTAGGAATTTTGTACAACATGCCTTGATTACATCCTGCCTCCCTTCCCAGATTCGTTAAAAATTCTTTTTCCTTCCTTACACATCCACCTTTGTGCTTTTCCCTGACCATAAGCCATGATGACCTACTCATGCTACACTGATATTCTTGGATGTGCATCCTTCTGCTACAGAGTAGTTAATTTACCAGCAGCTGCACCCTCAGAGAAAATTGACTTTCCCTCTCCCAGCAAGAAAAGCATATTCTTTAGGGTCAGAGAAATTATACTTGGAAAGTTACATACTTAAATAAATAATCTCCACAGAAACCTCCCCAATACAGAGCATTTTTAAAATATTATCTTCACAGCAAAGACTATACACAGAAAAGACGAACAAACCGGAGCCTCCTTCTCATAAATACCCGAGCACTTGAAGAGCCTAGGTTACTTGCACTGCCTTTCTGGGGATTCATTTCGCACTTATTGATGTGCTCTTGCTTGGGGGTTTCCTGGGTCAGAGTCCTGAATCTCGTATGTATCAGCGAATAACTCCAGACAAGATATGACCTGCTGTTAATTCCCAGTTTATTTATTGGTAGTTGAGGATTAACTACTTGTGTCTACCACACAGGACTGTTCTTAGTATTAACAGTGTGGATAGCTTTGTGCCTAAACACAGGATACAGCATTAGTTAATATGCTTGTGGTACTATCATGTTAATACCAGTTATAAGAACATAATACTAAACAAGTGAACACTGTATGGTATTGGCTTGTCTTGCCATTCTTGGCTCAGCATTATTTGTCATGACTTCATAGAGAGAAATGTACCACTGAACTTCTGGTGGTGTTCTGGTGGTGGTTCCATAGACTTGAGCCAATTGCCAGAGCCTTGTGGTTTCTTCTTGATCTTTCTGCCATTGCTGATTTGTGACTGGTGTTTGCTGGTGGATTGAGCTGCCACTGCTGCTGATCTATGTGAACTGAACTATTGATATCCTGACAAGCAGATTGGATTTGCTTCAAAGAACTATTTCTAAACAGGTCGACACCTCCTTTACTCTATTAACCTGTCCTTTCCACGATCTCTGGTTGGTGGTGAGCTAGAAGGGAGGTTAAAGCATTTAGAAGCCCTTATTAAACATAAGTTTTGAAAACTCGAAGCCTAAAATGTTGCACCTGTAATGTGGGCTTGTCCATTAGCAACCATCAGCACTGTTTTCAGATGTTAAAACATAAGGAGGTTTATAGCAAGCCAAAGGGAATGAGGGAGAAAATTTTGCTTTTGGGAATGACAATCACTGTGCTCAGAAGTACATGGGCAGAAGTCACTATGTAATATAATGGAGTAGGAGAAAGTTCTACAGAGGATCAGTAAAGGTAGAACACCCAGACAAAGGTCATATTGAAGCTCTGTTCTTATTTTGGGTATATGGGTCTATTTTACTCATAAAAACAAAATACAATCATTAAAACAACTGCATAGAGAAATGGCAATATCCTTATAGTAGTGAGGATTCTCTAGTGTAGGAGAATTTATAGAATGAAGCTCTCTTTATTTCTCTTGTGACTCTCTGTCTGTCTTTCTATTTCTCTCCATACATATATGTACATGTATATGTATATATGTATGTGTATATGATTGAATATATGATGTATATGCATGCATATGTGTATATGTATATGTATATGTATATGTATATGTATATGTATATGTATATGTATATGTATATGTATATGTATATGTATATGTATATGTATATGTATATGTATATATGTACATATATTCATTCCTGTTGCAATCAAGTTGACAGCCAAGAATTGCCATACCAATCCCTGTCTTAGCTGTTAAGGAATAACATACATATATAATATATAAATATACACATATATATATATATATATATACACATGCAGCTGTCAAACTAATCTAACAACGGGTAGCTATGAATGGAAAGAATCTAGTAGTCGTTCAGTCTCACAAGGCTGGGTGTCTCACCTGGTCTTCTGTATGTGCTGGAATCCCAAAGAAGTAGGCCCCAATGCCAGTGAAAGGAATGGATATGCTAGCAAGATGAGGATAAGCAAAGAGCAAAGGCTTCTTTCTTCTATGTCCTTATATAGAGTTCTAGCAGAAGGTGCAGCCCGGATTAAAGGTATGTCTTCCTGCCTAAGATTTGGATTAAAGATTAGTGTCTTCTCGCCTTAATATCCAGATCAAAGTTGTATGTTTTCCTACCACAACGTTCTCAACTAGAAGTGGTTTCTACTACTTGAAACCAAGTAGCAAATCTCTTACGGCTCCATTTCTGGATTGAAGTTTATTACAGATACCGTCTCAAGTTGACAACCAGGAACATCCATTGCTATGCCTGCCTTGACTTTTAGGAATTGTCTGGAATGAGCAATGATAAAAGATGTCTGATAGTTCAAGTCAGATAAGATATATCTATTTCTTATTAGAAAAACACTTTAAATTTATTCTATTTTCTATGTGGTGATAAAATATTCCATATCATGAAACAAAGTCAATAATTGATTAAAGCAACCTCTGTGGTAGGTACAAAGATTCTTTTCATCATTTTTCATTCATGCTTTCTATTGAAAACAATGCAAAGGTACACTTTAAAGATCTGGAACTAAGACTATATTTTTCTAGCTAAGTGGAGATAAATTTATTCCACCTCAAATTTGATGCTACTGAGAAGTCATTACTTTTCACCCTGAGCAGACTGCTGAATTCCAGACTGCGGCAGCTGAGACCTGGGGTGGATGCTGGGCTCTGCCTCGTGTGGGAGGCTTGTTGCTGGTTTGTTTATTGTGTGCCTTTCTCACTGCACGCCCCCTCTTTGCCTGAAGCTACCATCAGGAACAGGATGTTGCAGTTGCTGTTTTCTGGTAAAGTATGTAAAAATAAACATGAGCGAAACACATTTATGGAACATTTAGAAGAGAGATGCCAATACTCTCCATCTCTGCTTTCTCTCCCTGTGGTTTCTGTGCACCACCTCGGCTCACTGTGGATTATTCTGAATTATATAACTAAGAATAGAGGTAGCTAAAAGAATTAGTTTGGGGAAAATATAAACGAATGAAAGTATTACTTATATACATATTGGTCATGACCCCTTCACAAATTACATATTAATTCATGTAAGCAATGCCTGGTGAGTTTGTCCTGACCAGCAGTTTGACCACCAAGTCAATGGGTCCCCAGGAAGCTTGGAAGACTTCCTCCTATCCAAAACACCAAGGTCAGCTAACATCAGAGACAACCAGATGGTGAAAGGCAAGTGCAAGAACGTAGCCAACAGAACCCAATCTAATATGGCACCATTAGAAGCTAGCTGTCTTCTATGGCAAACCCTGGATATCCTACCACATCTGAAGAGAAAGATTGTGACCTTAAATCCCATCTCATGAAGATGATAGAGGCCTTTAAAAATGAATATAAATAATTCCCCTAAAGAAGTACAGGAAAACACAAATAGGCATTTATTTAAAGAGAAAATAAATAAACCCCTTAAAGAAATACAAGAAAATACAACCAAACGGGTGAAGGAGAGGAAGCAATAAAGAAAACACAAATAGAGGAAACCATGGAAATGGAAAACCTAGGACAGAGAACAGGAACTACAGACATGAGCATCACTAACAGAATACGAGAGATAGAAGAGAGAATCTCAGGTGTAGAAGATACCACAGATGAAACTGATAAATTAGTCAAAGAAAATGCAAAGTGAAAAAAGTTCTTAATCCAAAACATCTAGGAAATTTGAGACACAATGAAAAGATCAAACCTAAGAGTAATAGCAATGGGACAGCCTGAAGTTTCCCAATTCAAAGAGCCAGAAAATATCTTTTCAAAATCATAGAAGGAAACTTTCCTAACCTAAGGAAAGAGATAGCCATAAACATACAAGAAACCTATAAAACAGTAAACAGAGTGAACAGAAAAAGAAAATCCTCCTACCACAGACTAAACAAAACACTAAATATACAGAACAAAGAAAGAACATTATAAGCTGTAAGGGAAAAAAACCCACGTAACATATAAAGGTAGACCTATCAGAATGACACCTGATTTCTCAACAGAGACTCTAAAAACTAGAAGTTCCTGAGCAGATGACATGCAGATCCTCAGAGATAACAGATGCCAGCCCAGACTACCACATCCAGCCAAAGTCTAATCACCATAGATGGAAAAGCTAAGATACTACATGACAAAACAAAATTTAAACAGTATCTTTCTACTAATCCAGCCCAACAGAGGATACTAGAAGGAAAACTCCAACACAAGTAGGGTAACTACAACCATGAAAACACAAGCAGTTAATCATCTCACAAAGAACTCAAAAGAAGAGGATCACACAGAGACAGTATTACCTCCAAACACAAAATAACAGGAACTAGCAATCATTGGTCATTAATACCTTTCAAAATCAATGGACTCAATTCACAGATAAAATGATACAAGCTAGATACGTAAACAGGATTCATCATTCTGCTGCACACAAGAAATACCTCAGCAACGAACATAGACACTTCCTTACAGTAAAGGGCTGAAAAAGGTGTTTCAAGCAAACAGTCCCAAGAAACGAGATGGAGTAGCCTTTCTAATATCTAGTAAAATATATTTTCAACCATAAGTAATAAGAAAAGATGTGGAAGGACACCTCATATTTATAAAAGGAAAAATCCACCAAGATAAAGTCTTAATTCTGAACATTTATGCTCCAAATGCAAGAACACACACATTCTAAAAGAAACTTTACTAAACCTCAAAAGACACATTGAATCCCACATAATGATAGTGGGAGACTTCAACATCCCACTCTCACCAATGGACACATCATGGAGACAGAAACTAAACAGATACAAAGGAAAACTAAGAGAAGTTAAAAAACAAATAGATTTAACAAGCAAGTTTAGAACATTTCACCCTAAAACGAAATAATATAACTTCTTCTTAGCACCTTACAGAATATTCTCTAAAATTAACCATATAATTGGATACAAAACAAGCCTTAACAGATACAAGAAGATTGAAATAACCCTTATATTCTATCAGATCACCATGGACCAAGGCTAGACTTCAACAAGAAAAGAAATAAGGAAAAATCCACATACTCAAGGAAATTGAACAAATCCTTACCCAACGACCACTTAGGGGAGAAATAAAGAATGGAATGAAAGGCTTTCTAAAATTCAGTGAAAATGAAGGCACAACATACTCAAAATCTGGGACACAAAGAAAACAGTGTTAAGAGGAAAATTCACAGTACTGAGTGCCTTTATAAAGAGATTAGAAAGATCCTATATAGCAAGTTAACTCTAAAACTTATAGCTCTAGAACAAAAAGAAACAAACACATCCAAGATAAGTAGATGGCAGGAAATAATGAAACTTGGGACTGAAACAAACCAATTAGAAACAAAGAGAACTATACAAAGAACCAACAAATCTGGTTTCTACTTGCACCATTAACTGACCCATCCCATAGCTCTCTGTACCTGAATCCCATGGGCGAGAGAGCTGGACTCTCAGAAGTGTGGACAATCCTGAGAGCTCAGGGGAGGCCACCACTTCTGTCCACATTGCTGGCTCAAGAGGGACCCACCTAGAGCCCTCAGGGCACAGGAACCCAGAAGCAGTCTGGGACAGGATCTTTCCAGTTTCTGCCTGTGCCCAGAGCTGACCCAGCTGAGCCCCTACAGCTCTCTGTACCCAAATTCTGCTGAGGGAAAGGTGGTCTCCAAGAGTGCTGATGCACAAGCTTACAGGAGGGTAAAACCACTGTCAGAGACAGCAAGACCAGCAAACACCAGAGACAACCAGATGGAGAGAGGCAAGCACAGGAACCTAAGCAACAGAAACCAAGACTACTTGGCATCATCAGAGCCCAGTTCTCCCACCAAAGCAATACTAGATATCCAAATACACCGGAAAGGCAAGATTTGAATTTAAAATCACATCTCATGATGATGATACAGGATTTCAGGAAGAACATAAATAACACTCTTAAAGAAATACAGGACAAAACAGGTAAACAATTAGAAGCCCTTAAAGAGGAAACACAAAAATCCCTTAAAGAATTACAGGAACACACAATCAAACAGGTGAAAGAATTGAAAAACACCATCCAGTTTTTATAAATGGAAATGGAAGCATTAAAGAAATCACAAAGGGAAACAACACTGGAGATAGAAAACCTAGGAAAGAGATCAGGAGTCATAGATACAAGTGTCACCAACAGAATACAAGAGATAAAAGAGAGAATCATAGGGGCAGGAAACACCATAGAAAACATTGACACAACAGTCAAAGGAAATGTAAAACGCAAAATGCTCCTAACCCAAAACATTCAGGAAATCCAGGACACAGGGGGAGATCAAACCTAAGCATAATAGGTATAGAAGAGAGCAAAGATTCCCAACTTAAAGGGCCAGTAAATATCTTCAACAAAATATAGAAAAAAAACCCTAACCTAAAGAAAAAGATGCCCATAAATATACAAGAAGCCTACAGAACTCCAAATAGATTGGACTAGAAAAGAAATTCCTCCCATCACATAATAGTGAAAATACCAAATGCAGAAAAGAAAGAAAAAAATATTAAAAGCAGTAAGGAAAAAGGTCAAGTAACATATAAAGGCAGACTTATCAGAATTACACCAGTCTACTCACCACAGACTATGAAAGACAGAAGATCCTGGGCAGATGTCATACAGACCCTAAGAGAAAACAAATGTCAGCCCAAGATAATATATCCAGGCTGGAAGACACAAGTTTTTTATCTAAATGGGGGATGACAAATATTTATAATAAGATAAACACACACCTTTAATCCATATCTGGAGGTATGGTGGCCATGCTTATAAATATCTTGTGAAGCAGAATTAAAGTAAAGCTTAGGTCTATGTGTGGTGGTACAGGCCTTTAATCCCAACACCCAGGAGACAGAGCCATGCAGATCTCTGATTTCAAAGTCAGTCTACAGAGCAGATTCCAGGCCAGCTAAGCTTAGACAGTAAAGGAAATCATTAAAAACAGAAAAGTGATAAAGATGTAGTAGAACGAGAAAGCCATGTTCCAGCCCCAGAAAATAGCAGAAATCGGCAGCTGTGTCCATGTGGCTCTGGCTTTAGAGTGAAAAGTAGAAGGGACAACTGGAACAAATGATGCCAAGCTAAGAAATTAGCATTGATTAAGAAGGGGCCAGCATCACTGAGGTGAAATCTCCTGGGAAGTATTTTCTAAGAGCATGAAAAGCTATGTTCCACAGGTACCCATAGTATTGGCAGCCGGACATGGCAATGTGTAAGAGTCACCCAGGTAGACTAGTTTTGAAGGCATGAAGGGGTCATGGGGAGCAGCTAAGTCCTGGCACTATAAATAGCCAGGAAAGGCCATTGGTGAAGGTACAGTCTCAATGGCAGTTGGGGGTATAGAAGCACTTTGGGAGTGTGTGGGGGTGCTATTCTCCCTTTACCCTATATAGATCCCAAATAAAAGACGTAGGGATCTTGTATTTTTATTTACAACTACTGGCACTATGCTTGACAGGTTCTGAGCTCTTCTAACCAGACTGGGTGTTAATACCCAGATAAATGCATTACTACTTTCCCTGTTCATGTGTACCCTCATGACCTTCCCACCTGGTACCCTCTCCATGGGATCAGATGTCCTACCTCTTCTGTCCTCACCTGCCTAGTCATAGACCTATCAGCTTATTATTGATCAATCAGATATAGAAGATTCTGAAATATTCATGAGACGGCTCTTGTCAGGACTTTAACTAGATTTTAGGGCACAGAAATCAAGATCTGAGTACACAATGCACAAGGGCAAATTCCATCATAAGTGCCAGAACTAAAGGGACTATGCAAAGAAGTGGAGGCTTGGCACTATGATGAGTGCCTACAATAGGTTATTAGTGATAGTGTGGCCTAGTTGTAGTGGAAGATCACAGCACGTTGGAGATGTCAGTACCATGGGATAGCTACCCAGACAGCAGCAGCAGTGAAGTAGAGTTAGCTAGAGCCTAGAGTGCTATAGAGGGCCCAGGTAAAGAAGTGACCCAAGCCATTTGGAGGAGCCCAGAAGATCACGTGTGAGTCCCAGACATAGGATCATGAAGCTGTAAAGTTGTAGTTGTCTTGGAGACTCCAAGGTAGTAGACATGCCAGAACCATGAGATACCTGGCAAGGAAAGCTATTACCAGGGAGTAAAGCCAGCCTAAGAGAAAGAATTGTGTTGTAGTCAAAGCTAAAATGAGTCAGATAGCAAACATGGAGATGTCCAGTATAAAGTTTGCCCAACTGGTTTTTGGTCTTGTTTCGGTCCAATATTTCATCACTGTGATGTTTTGGAATGGAAAAGTATAGCCTGTGATGTTGGAAGTACGCGATCTGCTTTTAAATTTTGACTTTCTAGGGAATTACAGTTAAGAGATTGCAGAAATCTCAGAAGAGACTTTGAAACTTGGACTCTTCACCTTGTTGAGACTACAGGGAATTTTAAAGTTGAGATAATTGTATTTTACATTATGCTATGGCTAGGTATGGCTTCTATAAACTCATGTGTTTGAATAAGTCTATGGGGACCAGGGAGTGGTATATAGTGTTTTGAATATGCCTGGCCCATGGAAAGTGGCACTATTAGGAGGTATGGCCTTATTGGAGGAAGTGTGTCACTGTGGAGGTGGGGTTTGAGCTCTTAAATATATGCTCAAGCTATGCCTAGTGTGTTAGTGTGTCTCCGGGCTGCTTTTCAGACCATGATGTATAACTCTTAGCTCCTTTTCCAGCATCATGTCTGCCTGCAGGCTGCCACCCTCCTGCCATAATGAAAATGGACTGAACCTCTGAAACTGTAAGGCAATCCCAATTAAATATTTTCTTTTATAAGAGTTGCCTTGGTCATGGTGTCTCTTTGCAGCAACAAAACTATAGTTAAGACAGAAGCTATGATGCTTTAAAAATAACATGTCCTGTAGAAATTGGGGAGTTTTAGAAAGCTTACAACATCCTACAAACTACAGAAAACCCATTGTCACCAGGGAACCCTTTACTTACTCTTAGATGCCTCTCCATTTCCACCTCATTACAGAACCCAGGGCTAGGAATATTCAAAGATTCATCTATTTCACAACATGCTAATCTCTGCATTGGAGAATCTGCAGCCCTTATTGGGAACAAGAAATCTGCCGATGAATGCAATCAACTCATTCTCCGTCCAGCAGTGGGAGCGGTCCCCAGATACTCACACAGATATGGGAATCACTAGTTGGTTTGTAGAATGAAGCACCCATGTTCAAAAGTGATGTCTAATTGAGTAATGAAGTGACAAATCAGTGAGAGATTCGGCAGAATAGGGTATGTCCAACTCTCATGAGGAAAGAGAAGCTATTCAAGACACAGACACAGACACAGACACAGACACACACACACACACACACACACACACATGCACGGGGGGGGGCAGCAGTTTTACTGAGTGTTTCAGACACAAGTTGCAGAGAGAGAAGAAGCTAGACAGAAGTGAAGACGGAATAAGCCATAGAATGAGAAGGAACCACAAGATTAGAACATGCTGCTAAAGTTGGTATGAGGCCAAGTAGAGCCATTCAGAAGAGGCTGAGAAAGAGAAGCCATGTTGAATCTGTCATCTTGGAGAGGAGTTTGAGATAGAACAGCAGGGTTGAGCCAGCCAACCAGAGTTGATAAAGAACTACAAAGTGTGAGTTTATTCAACAGTAAGCCTCGGAGACTGGAAATGTTCTAGGCCTCTATAAGATTGTACAAAGTCTAGGAGCTAGCAAGACTAGGCATACATAGGTTAGCAGACAGAGACAGTAAGCCTAGCAGACTACAATTAACAATAGGAAAATCAAAGTTCCATTTCACACAAAGGAGCCGCAGAGAGCAGGCTGCTAATTGCTGTTAACACAGCAGCAGCCACGGTTATAAAAAAACAAAACAACAACTACCAAACAAAAACCATCTAAGGGAAATCACTCCTGGGAAGCAGTAAGGCAGTAGCAGACCTGAAAAGGTGCTGTACCAATCTGGAACAGACAGACTTTCTTATCGGTTTCCCTAACGCTGCAAGGACAGAAATTTAGCAGATTATAAAAGTCTGGCAGCTCTTGGAGGAACAGTGCCTTTCCTTTTCCACATCGGGTTTATAGTTCTTCCCTGATTGATCTCGTTATTATCATTTGCCTTATTTGTATACCTATATTCCACCAATCATGGCTAAGCTGGGACTGGAGCACTTCCAAAACTTCAAGTTTTCTATGTCAGTTGAGGCAGACAGGCTGCAATAGAGGACAGAAGAGGGAGAGAAGGGGGGAGGAAGGCTTTTAAGCGTCCCTGGAGACTTGGTGAGGCCCCTACCATGCACGGGTGTCCAGTCTCTGAGACTTGGCCAGAAGCTGTGAGGATAAAGACTCATGTCTGCCTCTGTCTCCAAGGGCTTCCACTCAGCTGAGCTGTGGGTTGCAGCTCTTCCCTGCCCCTGTTTCCTACCACTAAGACCCACTTTAGAGTTCAGGACCTCCAGTCTTTCAGACCTGCAGTCAGTTTTGGGGCCCAGCTGCTGGATCCTCTGAGACCTGCTGGAGACAGGAGACCTGCTACCCTTGCTGTTACCATTGACCTGCAGATCCGCTCTGCAAGGAACGGCTCTTGGTTGGCACCACAAAGCCCTCCAAGAGCTTTTGGGCCATAACCCTTCCTAGATTCATAGCTGCTCTCAGCTATCACCCTGCTGCTACTGAACGTACAACATATTTCATTTCATTCCCATTTGGCAATATGTTTTAAGTCATTTCACTCTATTTATAGGTGGTTACTCCCTTTAAACAGATTGACAATTCAGTTACTTTTCTAGAACTCAAGTGTTACTGAAGGAGAATGGGACGAGAAGCCACAAGAGAAGCCACAAGTAGTAAGACGGTATCCACTGACTACATATGGAAGTCAAGAAATCAAGCAGGCGAGGTCATCAAAAGTGTGCAGTGGGATCATGTATTAAAAGCCAAAGGGGCAGGAATGTTGAGATGCTCTACTTCCTGCTCCTTACTCAGTATGGAGCTTAGAAGCATGCAGGTCTGTGTCAATGCTGAATTCCCACTTCTGCCGGAATGTTCTCTGAATTTAGCTCCCCGGGTAGGATCTAATAGTACATAACACATGTCGTGTCTTGTACCTATGCATGTTTTAAAGGTTACATAGAGATGTGTGTGTGTGTGTGTGTGTGTGTGTGTGTGTGTGTGTGTGTGAGAGAGAGAGAGAGAGAGAGAGAGAGAGAGAGAGATGTCTATTTGATTTGATAAGTGGCATTTTGTGAAGTGGATCTCTGGGTTCTCAAGAGGCAATATTAAAGAAGAGCAACAACTTGTGAAACTTTTTCTATTTTTAAAGTCCATCATTGAAATTGTCTGAAATTGGTCAGGAAAGATGTTTCTTTCAGAGGTTTCTTGTTGTTCTATCATTTTTGGAAAAAGAAAGCATACTTTTTTTTTTTTTAAATTCAGTAGATTGACACTTCCGGTTTCTGCCTGTGCCCAGAGCAGAACCACCCCCACAGCTCTCTGTACCTAAATCCTGTGGGAGAGAGAGATGGACTGTCAGAAATGTGGACAATTCTGAGAGCTCAGGGGAGACCGCCACTTCTTCTCACATTCCTGGCCGGAGAGGAACCTGCCTGTGTCCTCTAGATACAGCAACCTAAAAGCAGTCAGGGGCAGGACTTTTCCGGTTTCTGCCTGAGACCAAAGCTGAAAGCCAGTCACCTGGTGCGCTGACACACCCGAGAGCAGAGGTAAGACCAACTCTTCTGCTCCAAGCCACCACCTGGAGCCCTCAAGACACACCAACCAAGGAGCAGTCTGGGAAAGGACCCTTCCAGTTTCTGCACGCTCCAGGAGCTGACTGGGTCCCACCACGCTATGTACTCAAATTCCACAAGGAGAAAGCTGGTCTCTAGGAGTGCGGACTTACAGGAAGGTAAAGCCACTGTCAGAGACAGAAAGACAACCTAATACCAGAGACAACCTGATGGCGAGAGGCAAGCACAGGAACCTAAGTAACAGAAACCAAGACTACTTGGCATCATCAGAGCACAGATCTCTCACCAAAGCAAGTACTGGATATCCAAACACACCGGAAAAGCAAGATTTGAATTTAAAATCACATCTCATGATGATGATAGAGGACTTTAAGAAGGACATAAATAACTTCCTTAAAGAAATACAGAATAAAACAGGTAAACGATTAGAAGCCCTTAAAACGGGAAACACAAAAACCCCTGAAAGAATTAAAGGAAAACACAACCAAACAGGTGAAGGATTTGAACAAAACCATCCAGGATTTAAAAATGGAAATAGAAACAATGAAGAAATCACAAAGGGAGACAACTCTGGAGATAGAAAACCTAGCAAAGAACAAAAAGACAAAGACGCAAGCATCACTAACAGAATCCAAGAGAAAGAAGAGAGAATCTCAGGGGCAGAAGATACCACAGAACACACTGACACAACCATCAGAGATAGCGTAAAACACAAAAACCCTGAACCCAAAATACCCAGGAATTTTAGGACACAATGAGAAGATCAAACCTAAGCATAATGTGTATAGAAGAGAGCAAAGACTCCCAATTTAAATGGCCAGTAAATATCTTCATTAAATTATAGAAGAAAACTTCCATACCCTAAAGAAAGAATGCCCATAAACATACAATGAGACTATGAAACTCCATATAGACTGGACAAGAAATGAAATGCCTCCTATCACATAATATTCAAAACACCAAACACACAATACAAAGAGAGAATATTAAAAGCAGTAAGGGAAAAAAGTCACATAACATGTAAAGGCAGACCTATCAGAATTACACCAGACTTTTCAGCAGAGACTATGAAAGCCATGAGATTCTGGGCAGATGTCATACAGACCCTAAGAGAACACAAATGCCAGTCCAGGCTACTATATCCAGCAAAACTCTCAATTAACACAAGTGGTAAAACCAATATATTCCATGACAAAGCCAAATTTACACAACAACTATCCATAATTCCAGCTCTATGAAGAATAATAGATGGAAAATTCCAACACGAAACTACACCCAACAAAAATCAAGAAAGTAATCTCCCTACAACGGACCCAAAAGAAGAAAGCCACATAAACATAATTCCACTTCTAACAACAACAACAAAAAAAAAAAAACAAGAAACAACAATAGCTATTCCTTAATATCTATTAATATCAGTGAACTCAATTTCCCAATAAAAAGACATAGACTAACAGACTGGATACATAAACAGGACCCAACATTTTGCTGCATACAGGAAACATACATCAGTGATACAGACAGACACTACCTCAGAGTAAAGGGCTGGAAAACAAATTTCCAAGCAAATGGTGGGAAGAAACAAGCTGGAGTAGTCATTCTAATATTGAATAAAACAAAAGTTATCAAAAAAACATAAGAAAGGACACGTCATATTCCTCAAAAGAAAACTCCACCACGATTAAGTCCCAATCCTGAATATCTATGCTCCAAATACAAGGGCACCTACATTCATAAAATAAAACTTACTAAAGCTCAAATCACACATTGCACCTCACACAAGAATAGTGGGAAATTTCAACACCCCGCTGTCATCAATGGACAGATCATGGAAACAGAAACTAAACAGAGTCATAGAGAACTAACAAGAGTTATGAACCAAATGGATTTAACAGATATTTATAGAACATTTCATCCTAAAAAGAAAGGATATACCTTCTCAGCAGCTCATAGTACCTTCTCCAAAAATTGACCATATAATCATAAAACAGGCCTCAACAGATACAGGAAGACTGAAATAATCCCATGCATACTATCAGCTCACCCCAGATTAAGGTTGGTCTTCAATAACAACAAAAAGGACAGGAAGTTCACATATACTTAGAAGTTTAACAATGATGTACTCAATGATAACTTGGTCAAGGAAGAAATAAAGAAAGAAATTAAAGACTTTTTAGAAGTTAATGAAAATGAAGGAACAACATACCTAAGCTTATGGGACACAATGAAAGCAGAGTTAAGAGGAAAACTCAGAGCTCTGAGTGTCTCCAAAAAGAACCTGAAGAGAGCATACACTAGCAGCTCAACAGCACTCGTAGAAAGTCTAGAACAAAAAGAAACAAATACACACAAGAGGGGTAGATGGAAGGAAATAATCAAACTCAGGGCTGAAATCAATGAAGTAGAAACAAAAAAGAACTATACAAAGAATCAATAAAACCAGGAGCTGGTACTTTGAGAAAACCAACAAGATAGAGAAACTGTTAGGCAGACTAACCAGAGGGCACAGAGACTGTATCCAAATTTATAAAAATCAGAAATGAAAGAGGAGACATAACAGATTCTGAGGAAATTCAGAAAATCATCAGATCCTACTACAAAGGCCTATCAACAAAACTTGATAATCTGGAAGAAATGGACAATATTCTAGACAGATACCAGGTACCAAAGTTAAACCAGGATCAGAAAAACCATATAGACAGTCCCATAACTCGTAAAGAAATTGAAACAGTTATTAGAAGTCTCCCAACTAAAAAGAGCCCAGGACCAGATGGGTTTAGTGCAGAATTCTATCAGACCTTCATAGAAGATCTCATACCAATACTGTCCAAAGTCCACAAAATAGAAACAGAAGGAACACTACCCAAATCCTTCTATGAAGTCACAATTACACTTATACCTAAACCACACAAAGACCCAACAAAGAAAGAGAACTTCAGACCAGTTTTCCTTATGAATATCCACACAAATATACTCAATGAAATTCTCACTAACCAAATCCAAGAACACATCAAGATGATCATCCACCATGATCAAGTAGGCTTCATCCCAGGGATGCAGGGATGGTTTAATATACAGAAATCCATCAATGAAATCCACTATGTAAACAAGCTCAAAGGAAAAAAAACACATGAACATCTCATTAGATGCTGAGAAAGCATTTGACAAAATTCAACACCCCTTCATGTTAAAAGGCTTGGAAAGATCAGGAATTCAAGGCCCATACCTAAAAATAATAAGAGCAATGTACAGCAAACCAGTAGACAACATCAAATTAAATGGAGAGAAACTTTTAGTCATCAGGGAACTGCAAATCAAAACAACCCTGAGATTTCACCTCACAGCAGTCAGGATGGCTAAGATAAAAAACCTCTGGTGATAACAGATGCTGGCAATGATGTGGAGAAAGAGGAATACTCTTCCATTGCTGGTGGGATTGCAAGCTGGTACAACCACTCTGCAAATCAGTTTGGAGGGTCCTCAGAAAATTGGATATTGTTCTACCTGAGTACCCAGTTATACCACTCCTGGGCATATACCCAAATGATGCTTCAACATACAGCAAGGACACATACTCCACTATGTTCATAGAAGCCTAATTTATAATAGCCAAAAGCTGGAAAGAATCCAGATGCCCTTCAACAGATGAATGGATATAGAAAATGTGGTACATCTACACAGTGGAATACCAACTACTGAGCTATCAAAAACAATGACTTCATGAAATTCATAGGAAAAGGGATGGAACTAGAAAATATCATCCTGAGTGTGGCAACCCAACCATAAAAAAATACATATGGTATGCACTCACTGATAAGTGGATATTAGCCCCAAAGCTCGAATTACCCAGATACATTCCACAGACGACATGAAACTCAAGAAGAATGACCAAAGTGCAGATCCTTCAGTCCTTCTTAAAAAGGGGAATAAAAATATTCATAGGAGAAGATATGGAGACAAAGTTTGGAACAGAGACTGAAGGAATGGCCATTCTCTGCCCCACCTGGGGATCCAGTCCACATATATACAGCCACCAAAACTAGACAACATTGATGAAGCCACGAAGTGCCTGCTGACAGGAGTCTGATATAATTGTCTCCTGAGAGGGTCAGACAGAGCATGACAAATAGAGAGGCAAATTCTTGTAGTCAACCATTGAACTGATAACTGGGTCCCCATTTGGAGGAGTTAGAGAAAGGATTGAAGGAGCTGAAGGGGGTTGCAACCCCGTAAGAACAACAGTATCAACCAACCAGAGCTCCCAGGGTCTAAACCACCACCCAAAGACTACAGATGGACAGATCCATGGCTCTAGCTGCATATGTAGTAGAGGATGGCCTTGTTGGGCACCAATGGGAGGAGAAGACCTTGTTCCTGCCAATGCAGGACCCCCTAGTATAGGGGAATGTCAGGGTTGGGAGGCAGAAAGGGGGTAGCAGGGGAGGGTTAACACCCTTATAGAAGAAGGGGGATGGGGATGGGATAGGGGGCTTATGGATGGGAAACTGGGAACGGGAATAACATTTGAAATGTAAATAAAAATATTCAATAAGAAAATTTTAAAAAATTCAGTAGATCTATAGCTAAAGATATAAAGGTTCTAAATCTATCAACTTGTTTTGCCAACTTCATGTCCCATAACTTCATAGTTTTAAGAACTGATAGTCTCTAATTTCATAAAAATTGTATCTGTTTTCTAAGACTTAAATCAGTAATATAATACCAACTTTCTGGTATTCTGGCAATTTTGTCATACAGCTAGATTCACACTTTAATCCTTAAAAATGTGGATAAAGCTTTCTCTATCAAGATACCATTAAGGATATTTTAATATTGGGAAAAATGGAGGGCTGTTAACTCACGATCATCCCATGCATATACCCTTGATTTTAATTACATGGGATTTTAAATACCATCACTCTTCCCATTTGAAAAACTAAATTTAAAATAAATTGGTCTTAGGCCAACCCTTCAGCTTTGTACAGGGAGGACTTAGGCCTGGGTTGGTTTGAGTCTTTCTCTCCTAGTGAAGTTTGCATGTTCAAGTAGGTAGGGGGAAAGCCTGAAATCTCCATACTTCTTTCCCTATTGAAGAAACTATTTGGACACGTGGCAAATGTGTATACACTATATACAGTGTATACAGTATACACTGTAAAAAAGCCTGGAACATCTCCCGGTTATGAAACCCCATAGTTTTCTTTATAAAGTGTCTCCTAAGTCCCCCATTTTACTCTTCCAAGTTCTCAAACTCTTGATACAATGACCAGAACTACGATGGCTTCAGGTGAAAAGAATTAGAGATTCCTAGATACAAAGAAATTCTGATTTAGTACATTTTATCTGCATTCTAAGAAATAATCGTTTGTAGAAGAGTTGCACAGGAGCCAAAATGGTTTCTAGACATTTCTGAAGGGTTTGAGTCTTACTAAAGAGGAAAACCATAGTGACGGTAAATGAGTCATTTGGAGGAAGTAACCATTGAACTAGCAGAGATTTAAGGTTTTCTTCTGCTTGGATGAATCATAATGTGTCTCAAATTATTATTTCTATTTTACTTGTTATTTATTATTATTGGTTTGAGATGGTTTCTTTTCACATGCCACAGCTGTTTCCTGATATTAATACTGGAAGACACGAGGGACAAGGAGACAGCCAGGGGGCTTATCCCAAACAGACCTGAGTTTGGAGGTCCCCATTGCCAGCAGAAAGGAAGGTGCTGTCTTGGGGCTTGAAAGCTCCACATTCTGACACCAGCCATCAGTGTCCTGACAGAAAAGGGAGTTGGTAAGGCTAAGTCCTCATGAACATCCTGCTTGTTCAGTAGGTTATGATGTAGTGCAGAAGCAAGCTGGATGGGCTAAAACAGTCCCCTTCTCAGGTCAATGTGCACCATAATAGTGTTCAGCAAAGGACTGGCCACCACACTTTAGTTGTGAACCAGATGTAGCCTAAAGGTGAATCTAGAACATTCATACCCACTCTCCAGACATTCAGGGCAGTTCCACACAGGGATGCATGCATGGTCCATTCCATGTGGTTCTGAATGGAGGTCTTCTTCTGTGTGGAGAGAAGCTGTCTTGCCAGCACACTGGCTTCTTTCTTTCAGAAGGACATGAGTCAGTGGGCCTGTGTCTTTTCAAACTGGCACCTGGCCAGGGGAGGGTGGGAAAGGCAGCAGGAAAGGTGGGCCTAGCCTACACGGTCCTTAGACCACCTTGAGAGGAACTTGATTAGTTAGAAGAGGACAGATACTCTCTGGGAGAAAAGCTCAGGATCTGGTGTTTTCCCACGTTTGGCCAGCACCATCCTCAAAGCTCAGGACTGTTGCTCAGACTGGACACAGCTGTCACTGTGGTACTTTTTATTCCTCACTTCCTGCCTTCCCAGGCCCACTGCTGCACTGTGAACCCGGGGAGGGTTCCATCCTCTGCAGCACTGGACCACAGGAGATGCAGATGAGAGCGGAGTATCATGTGTCAGACTTGGTGGGTTCACGGCTGCTCTGGGATGCTCGAGAGTGTCCAGCTCCACTAGAGCGAGACTGAACTTAAACCCAGGTAGTGTGACACAGGTCATGCTCTGCCAACTTCTGGTTGGCAAAAAGAATAAACCTCCCAAGGGCATGTTTACAACAGTGCAGTGTCTTCACTGACACGACAAATCTGTGTCTAATGGTCACTAGCCCTTCTGTGCCACCCTGGAGACCCCATCTTTAATATGTGGGATTTGGGAAACATTCAGCACACAAAACACAGAAAATATAGAATTCCTGGATTATCTATTATTATTTAGCATTAGGTACAAAATTTGATGAAACTTTATATGGATATGTATATTTACATATTTACGTGATACATTCATATACATGTACTGATCGTTCTTTCTATCCTATTCATCTTTCTCCTCTCTCTTCCTCGTTCCAAGTCTAATCTTTTTCTTTGAAGATAATAGGATGACACTGGAATGTGTTTTCTTTATCAACCCCAACTATCTCACTAAGCAATGGTTTGCTGTGTGATACTTCTCATTCATCTCACCTAAGCTTTGATGCATCACTTGACAAACTTGTTCATCTAGCTCAGGCTATTTATTGATGTTTCTTCCCTTACTCTTTTCACCTCCTGTAAAATGCTTAGTGGTTCCTTCTTCTACAGTTGCTGGTCGCTGACTGCTCACTTCGTCCTGTAAATACCTGCATGGTTTTCCTCTGGTGTTCAGCATTTTCCCTGTATTTACAGTATTCTATGTGTTGACACAATCCGTTGTGCTTTCAGTCTGAGGACTATACCTTCTGCCACCCAGGAAACATTCTTTAACATGGGCGCCCATTAAGAAGAGCACTTCCTCTTCACTCATATCAATAATACTGATTAGAAATATTTAAGCTTTAATTTTTTTTCTTCCTTAAATCCCCATTATGGGAATGTTTGCATCCTGTTTCCTTGCTCACTCTCATTCTTTGCTTCTGGAGTTAAACCTGATGTTTCTACTCGACTTGGATTCCTTGGGAAATGGAATATCTTGTAAATTACTCACATCTAAAGTACAGAAAAAAAATGGTAGGGGGAAGAGGATAGATTATTGTTTTGGGTGCTAAACGAGAAATCTACTGTCCTGTAGGAGGACTCAGGATGGGAACCTCTGGGCAACCTCAGTCATTCTGGGGTAATGGATGATTTCGTTTTCTGTGATGATTACAGCAGGACAGATTTAACTAAGGACCACCATCAGTTCCTGCCTTCGGTACACCATTAGGCTAATGATTAAGGCTATGCAGGCATGCAGCTCTGGGTTGATATTATTCTCCAATGCAGACCATATCATGGGACATTGTATCACAGTTAACATGTCCCCTCCTTTCTCCTTAATTTTGTCATTATTTTAACTACACATCATGAGCCTCCTTCAATATTTGCAAGTGCCTTCTGCTGTGATTTTTATTGGCTGTGCTATCAGGGTGAAGATGGACACCTCTAGCTTAATGATTACCCAAAGGATGTACATTCAAATTGTTCTAGTTTTTTTTTAAATACAGAATTATAAAATTATCCTTCTGGTTTCATCTGGAACTATTTGTTCATTGGAAAGTTGTTTTCTCTGAATATTTTAATGTCTTGGTGTAGTTTTGGCCTTTGATTTATTATAGTAGAAAATTTTGATTTCCTTTAAAAATATTGTTTATTCCCCAATTCACAAGTGTTTATTCTTACAGTTATTCCTATTTGACAATATTCAGGGTCAGTTTGTTATTCCATGCTTTAGCTTTAAGTTTAATGGTTTTTAATTTAGAGTTATCATGAAAGCATCTGAGATGAGGCTTTTGTCTTCAGTTTCCACCACAGTGGTCGAGCTTTTCATCACAGTTGCTTAGTATCTCTTCAGTTGCTGATAAAACACCGTAACCAAGGCAACTTAAGGGAGACAGTTACTTTGGCTTACAGTCCAGAAGAAGAGGCCATCATGGTGGGGGATGCATGTCAGAAAGTATTCAATGAGGAGCTGAGAGACCACATCTTCAAGCTCACATAAAAAGCAGAGAGGGCAAAAGGGTTGTGGCGTGAGGCCATGGGTCCTCAAAGCCCATCCTCAGCCATGTGCTTCCTTCGGCAAAGCTGTGCATCCTGCTCCGACAGCATAGCTAACCCGAGACCAGTGTTCAAATACCTGAGCCTATGCAAGACATTTATAATTTAAACCACTACATTCCATTCCCTGGCTCCCACAGGCTTATGGACATATCACATTGCAGAGTATATTTAGTCCAACTTTAAAAGTTCCACATTTTTATAACAGTCTTGAAAGTCTAAAGTCTCTTCTAAATCCAAAGTAATCTCCTGACTAAAACTCCATGCAAACTCAAAGGGCAAGTTACATGCTTTCAACATATAACAGCACAGAATATATATTCTCATTTTATAATGGAAGAGTGTAGACAGTGAGGAAATGATGAACAAAACTGAGGCCAACTCTCAGGAGAGCACACACCAAAGCTTTAGTGCCCGGGACTTTGGTTTCACGAGGTCTAAATGGCTGTGCCTCTCCAGCTTCACTGCCTACAATGTCTCTTCCTTGGACTGGTTCTCTTCTCGATATGCAACTTTCCTTGGTAGATCTGGTGTCTGCAAACTTTTGGATTTTACACTGCAACCTGGGCGTCAATTTTATAGCTTCACACAATGATCTCACAACCTCCTTGCGAAGACTCCCCTGCTACTGGGTTTGTGGCCTCAGCAGCTCTCTGAAATTGCAAAGGAAGAACATAAGAAACCCCAGCTCCTCCTTAACTAATGCTTTCATCTGTCATACTTTCTAAGCCAGTGCCATGTGGATGACAAGGCCTAGTTCAGTGGCCAGCTTGGGTCAGACCACTCCTCCCCATACACACACCTTCTACAAGTTACAAGCTGGGCTGGGTAGGGTCTTGTCCCAAGGGCACCCTTCTCTTTGCTCCAGTGCACAGCAGACCTTTTCTTAATGGTGTTGATCTGCTTAGTAGTCACAACCTTGCTTTCAGGGCACATCTTAGCTATAACATTAAGGTTCCTGGTATCCTTTTCGCTCTAAAATATTCATTTTTCTGTCCCATTTGGTCTTTTTCATAGTAGACCTACATAAGAGTTATTTGTAAGAACAATGCCTCAGATGCAATACTCTGCTTTCTTAACATTTCTCTTGCCAAAGAAATTAGTCCATCATGTAATAATGGCCTTAGACATGTTCTTAGGAAAAGGGTGAAGGAGGATATATATATGGGATATGTGTGTGTGTATATATACATGTGTTTGTGTGTATATATATATACATATATATGTTACCTATAGATATAGATAAATATTTTTCTCCAAAATATTGGCCATCAGCCCAGACACTGTTAAATCCTGCTCCCTACTGAGACCTTGTGAGCCTCTGTCATTGGTGGTATTCTCCATGATACTGTCCTACTGTCCTGGAGGGCAACATTTAACCACCTTTCTAGTCCACAGTTCCAAATATTCCACATTCTTCCAAAAAAACAACTCATTCTCTGAGACAACCCATGTTGTCTCTCAGAAAGCCAGCTTTACTTCCCAGGTTTTGGAGAAGGTTGTCATTGTGACATCTCACCAACACAGCAGCCAATATTGAAACACACAATTTTAAACAAGATTTTTTTTTCCTAAAATTTATATTAAGGGTTAGGTCCAGGAAGGCCAAGTACAATTGCTGAGAACAAACTTGTCCACAACAAGCAGTTCCAAACCATTGCTTTACAAAATTGAGTGAACTACAAAAGAAGGAAAGATTTTCAGTAATTTGGGCATGGGGCTGGAGGGTGGAGTGGGAGTAGGTGGATGCCTTCTATGGTCTTCCATGTTATTTTTGGAAGAATGTGGAATATGTTTGAACTAGAAATGTGGTTAAATGCTGTCCTCCAGGAAAGTAGGACAGTAGTGTGGAGGGTAGGCAGATGATGGAGCCTCATGAGGTCTCAGTGAAGAGTAGGGATTTGACTGTCTGGGTTGGTGGCCATATGTGGTATTGGTGAAGTGTTTGACTTGCAAACATGAAGACCTGAGTTCAGATCACAAATACCCATGTAAAGAGCCAGCTCTAGTAATGTATGCCTGTAATTCCAGTGACTCCGCCATGTGAGACAACGATGGGTGAATACCTGGAAGCTAGTGGGCCGTCAGTCTGACCCACTTGGAAAACTTCCAAGCCAAAGGAGTAAGATGCCTGAGGACTGATACCTGCCATGGTCTTCAACCTCCTCATGTGTGATGTGTACAGGGTATACCTTGTCCACAAAAATGCAGACATATATACACACATACATCTCTCTCTCTCTCTCTCTCTCTCTCTCTCTCTCTCTCTCTCTCTCTCTCAGTAAAAGTCAATACTTAAAAGGAGTTGGAGTCATTTGACCTTTTAGTAATTGATGGAAGCAAAACTCTGAAACATTGCAGCAAAGAAATTCATATTATTTTTCATTGGTGCTCAGGACACTTTTCCAGACAAAAGCAGTATGGTAGTAAAGGTTCTTCTTCAGGGTGGGTGTGGAGATAAGGGTGTGTAGATAGGGAGCCTAGACAGACTGCTACACTCCTCTTCCTTGCTCAAGGCAGTGGTAATTTTTAAAGAGATGTCCTGCTTCTGGTTTCCATCTGCACCCCTGGGATAATCCTGTACCACAGCTCTCCTTATCCAAATCCTGCCAAGAAAAAGCTGGTTTTTAGAAGAGCTGACCCACCCAAGGTCACCCAAGGTGAGACCACAACAATTGCTCCAATAGCTGGTTCAAGAGGAACTTGTCAGAAGCCCACAGGACAGAACTGAGGAGTAGCCAGGGACAAGGTATTTCTGGTTTCCATCTGCAACTCCCTGTGCCACAGCTCCACATACCCAAATCCCCCCAGAGAAAGATATTTTTCCAGAAGCGCTGGAAACCTAAGATCACTGGCACACAGGCTTGCAGGAGGGGCAAGCTCCAGTCAAGAGGGCAGGAACAGCTAAAACAAGAGATAACAAGATGGCGAGAGAAAAGCACAAGAGCCTTAACGACAGAAACAAGGCTGTGTGGAATCATCAGAACCCAGTTCTCCCACCACAGCAAGCACTGGAAAAGCAAGATTCAGTTTTAAAATCACATCTCATGATGATGATAGAGAACTTTAAGAAGGACATAAATAAATCCCTTAAAGAAATACAAGATAGAAGCCCTTAAAGAAGAAACACATAAATCGCTTAAAGAAATACAAGAAAACACAACCAAACAGGTGAAGGAGTTGAACAAAACTATCCAGAAAATGGAAATAGAAACAATAAGGAAATAACAAAGGGAGACAGTCCTGGAGATAGAAAACCTAGTTAAGAGATCAGGAGTCATAGACACAAGCATCACCAATAGAATACAAGAGATAGAAGAGAGAATCTCATGTACAAAAGATATCATAGATAACATTGACACAACCATCAAAGAAAATGCAAAATGCAAAAAGCCCCTAACCCAAAACATCCAGGAAATCCAGGACACAATGAGAAGAGTAAACCTAAGGATAACAGGAATAGAAGAGAGGAAAGATTCTCAACTCAAAGGGCCACTAAATATCTTCAACAAAATTATAGAAGAAAACTCCTCTAACCTAAAGAAAGAGATGCCTATAAATATACAAGAAGCCTACAGAAGTTCAAATAGATTGAACCAGAAAAGAAATTCTTTTCATCACATAATAATCAAAACACCAAATGCTTGTGCAGAAAGAATATTAAAAACAGTAAGGGAAAAAGGTCAAGTAACATATAAAGGCAAACCTATCAGAATTACGCCAGACTTCTCAACAAAGAATCTAAAAGCCAAAAGATCCTGGGGGGTGTCATATAGGCACTAAGAGAACACAAATGCCAGCCCAGGCTACTATGCCCAGCAAACTCTCAGTTATCATGGATGGAGAAACCAAAATATTCCATGAAAAAGCCAAATTTACACAATATCTTTCCACAAATCTGCACATACAATGGATAATAATGGAAAACTCCAACAGGAGGGAAACTACACCCTAGAAAAAGCAAGAAAGTAATCTTCTTGCAACAAACCCACAAACATAATTCCACCTCTAACAACAAAAATAAACAGGAAGAAAAAAATCACTGGTCCTTAATATCTCTTAACATTAATGGACTCATTTACCCAATAAAAAGACATAGACTAACAGACTCGATACATAAACAGGATACAGCATTTTGTTGCATACAGGAAGCACACCTTAATGACAGAGACAGATACTACTTCAGAATAAAAGGCTGGAAAAAAATTTCCAAGCAAATGGTCCCAAAAAACAAGTTGAAGTAGGCAGTCTATTGTTGAAAAAAATCGAGTTTCAAACAAAAAGTTTTCAAAAAAGACAAGGAAGGACACTTCCTACTCATCAAAAATCTACCAAAATGAACTCTCACATACTCAGATTATGCTCCAAATGCAAGGATAACCACATTCATCAAAGAAACTTTACTAAAGCTCAAAGCACACATTGCACCTCACACAATAATAGTGGGAGACTTCAACATTGCACTATCATCAATGGAGCGATCATGGAAACAGAAACTAAACAGAGACACAGAGAAAGTAACAGAAGTTATGAACCAAATGGATTTAGCACATATCTATAAAACATTTCATCCTTAAATAAAGAATATACCTTCTTCTCAGCACCTCATGGTACCTTCTCCAAAATTGACCATATAATCGGTCACAAAACAGGCTTCAACAGATAAAAAAAAGATGGAAATAATCCCATGAATCCTATCAGATCACCACAGACGATGGCTGGTTTTCAATAACAATAACAACAACAGAAAGTCCATATACACATGGAAGCTGAACAATATTGTACTCAATGATAACTTGGTCAAGAAATAAAGAAAGAAAGACTTTCTAGAATTTAATGAAAATGAAGGCAGAACATACCCATACTTATGGGACACAGAGGAATACTCATAGCTCTGAGTGCCTCAAAATAGAAACTGGAGAGAGCATACAATAGCAGCTTGACAGCACATCTAAAAACTCTAGAACCAAAAGAACCAAATGCACCCAAGAGGAGTAGAGTAGAAGGAAATACTCAGGGCTGAGATCACCCAAGTAAAAATAAAGAGAACTATACACAGAATCAATACAACCAGGAGCTGGTTCTTTAAGAAAAAGAACAAGTTAGATTAAACCCTTAGTCAGACTAACCAGAGAGTTCAGAAACATTCTCCAAATTAACAAAATCAGGAATGAAAAGGGAGAACAGAAACACAGCACATTCAAAAAACCATCAAACCATACTACAAATGCCTCTTCCCATCAAAACTGGAAAATCTAGATGAAATAGACAATTTTTTAGACATATACCAGGTATCAAAGTTAATTCAGGATCTGATAAACCATCTGAACTGCCCCTTACCCCTGAAGAAATAGAAGCAGTCATTAAAAGTCTCCCAACAAAAGGAAAAAAAAGCCAAGGACCAGGTGATTCTAGTTCAGAATTCTATCAGAGCTTCAAAGAAGACCTAATCCCAATACTCTTCACATTACACAAAATAGAGTCAGAAAGAACACTACCCAATTCATTCTATGAAGCCACAATTACGCTACTACCTAAACCACACAAAGAAAGAGAACTTCAGACCAATTTCCTCCATGAATTAAAATGCAAAATTACCTAATAAAATTCTCCCAAACTGAATTCAAGAACACATCAAAACCATCATCATCCGTTATCAAATAGGCTTCATCCCTATGCTGGGATGGTTCAACATATGGAAATCTGCCACCGTACTATATAAACAAATTCAAAGAAAAAAACACTTGATCATCTCATTAGATGCTGAGAAAGCATTTGACAAAATTAAACACCCCTTCATGGTAAAAGTCTTGGAAAAAACAGGAATTCAAGGCTCATACCTAAACATAGCAATACCAATCTAAGGCAAACCAGTAGTCGACATCAAACAAAAGGGAGAGAAACTTGAAGCAATCCCAGTAAAATCAGGGATGAGATAATGTTGCCCATTCTCTCCCTATCTATTCAATATAGTACTCAAAGTCCTAGCCGGAGCAATTAGACAACAAAAGGAAGTCAAAGACATACAAATTAGAAAGGAAGAAATGAAAACATCTTTATTTACAGATGATATGATGGTATACTTATGTGATTCCAAAAATTCCACCAGAGAACTCCTTCAGCTGATAAACAACCTCAGCAAAGTGGCTGGATATAAAATTAACTCAAACAAATCAGTAGCCTTCTTTTACTCAAACGATAAACAAGCTGAAAAAGAAATTAGGGAAGCAACATGCTTCACAATAGTCACAAATAATATAAAGTACCTTGGTGTGATTCTAACCAAACAAGTGAAAATCTGTACAACAAGAACTTCAAGTCTATGAAGGAAGAAATTGAAGAAGACGCCCATAAGATAGAAAGATCTCTCATGTTCACGGATTGGCAGAATTAATATAGTAAAAATGACCATCTTGCCAAAAGCAATCTACAGATTCAATGCAATCCCCATCAAAATTCCAACTTAATTCTTCATAGAGATAATAAGAGCTATTCTCAACTTCATTTGGAATAACAAAAAACCCAGAATAACAAAAACTACTTTGAACAAAAAAAGAACTGGGGAATCACCATCCCTCACCTCCAGCTGTATTACAGAGCAATAGTGATTAAAACTGCATGGTATTTGTTCAGAGACAGGCATGTAGTTCCATAGTATAGAACGGAAGACCCAGAAATGAATCCATATATCTATGGTCACTTGATCTTTGACAAAGGAGTTAAAACCATCCAATGAAGGGTTGGGGATTTAGCTCAGTGGTAGAGTGCTTGCCTAGCAAGTGCAAGGCCCTGGGTTTGGTCCCCAGCTCCAAAAAAAAAAAAAAAAAAAAACCATCCAATGAAAAAATAGCATTTTCAACACGTGTTACTGTTTCAACTGGAGGTCAGCATGTAGAAGAATTCTTATCTCCTTGTACAAAGCTCAAGTCCAAGTGGATCAAAGACCTCCATATCGAAGCAAATACACTCAAACTAATAGAAGAAAAAAATGGAGAAGAGCCTCGAACACATGGGCACTGAGGAAATTTTCCTGAACACCAATGGCTTATGCTCTAAGATCAAGAATCAACAAATGGGACATCATAAAATTTAAAAGCTTCTGGAAGGGAAATGGCACTGTCATTAGGACAAAAGGGCAACCAACTGATTGGGAAAAGATCTTTACCAATCCTACATCTGATAGAGGGTTAATATCCAATATATACAAAGATCTCAAGAAGTTAGACTCCAGAGAACCATTAACCCTATTAAAAACTGGGGTACAGAGCTAAACAAAGAATTCTCAACTGAGGAATATTGAATGGCCAAGAAAGCACCTAAATAAATGTTCAACATCCTTAGTCATCAGGAAAATGCAAATCAAAACAACCTTGATATTCAACCTCTCACCAGTCAGAACGGCTAAGATCGAGAACTCAGGTGACAACAGATGCTGTTGAGGATGTGCAGAAAGAGGAACACTCCTCCAATGTTGGTGGGATTGCAAGCTAGTGCAACCACTCTGGAAACCAGTTCCTCAGAAAACTGGACATAGTGTTACCTGAGGACCCAGCTATACCACTCCTGGGTATATACTCAAAAGATGCTCCAACATATAATAAGGATACATGCGCCACTATGTTCATAGAAGCCTTATTTATAACAGCCAGAAGCTGGAAAGAACCCAGATGTCCTTCAAGAGAAATGGATACAGAAAATGTGGTACATTTACACAATGGAGTACTACTAAGCTATTAAAAACAATGACTTTATGAAATTTGCAGGAAAATGGATGGAACTAGAAAATATCCTGAGTGAGGTAACCAAGTCACAAAAGAACACACACGGTATGTACTCATTGATAAGTGGATATTAGCCCCAAAGCTCAGAAAACCCATGATATAATTCACAGGCCATATGAAGCGCAAAAGGAAGGAAGAGCCAAGTTCTTTTTTTCTTAGAAGGTGGAATAAAATACTAAGAGGAGGTAGAGGGTGGGAGGGACTTGAGAATAAGAGAGAAGACATAGGGAGAAAGGGCATCAGAATCAGGTATGGGAGGAGATAGAGATGATATACCATGTCAGGAAATTGAATGGAGGCATATAGCATTGGGGGATGGGGACTTGGGGGTAACCACCAGAAAGTCCCAGATGCCAGGAAAGCAAGAGGCTCCTAGAACCCAGTGGGGATGAGATTAGGTGAAATGCCCCAAACCTATAGAACCTATAGGGACAATATCCAGAGGTTAAGCAAGGCCCCTGTTGAGGGATGGGGTCACCCACTCATCTCCACATTTTTAACCCAGAATGGCTTCTGTCTGAAGGAAATGTGGGGACAACATGTGGAGCAGACTGAAGAAAAGGCCATCCAGAGACAGTGCCACTTGGGGATGAATTCAGTCTGCATCCACCAAACTCAGTCATTATTGCCAATGCCAAGAAGTGCTTGCTCTCAGGAGCCTGATATAGCTGTCTCCAGAGAGGCTCTGCTAGAGCTGACAAATATAGATGTGGATGCTCCCAACCAACCATGGCGCTGAGCATGGGGACCCTAATGGAGGAGTTAGGGAAAAGACTGAAGGAGTTGAAGTGGTTTGCATGGCTCCAACCACCTATGTAGCAGAGGATGGCCTTGCCTGGCACCAATGGAAGGAGAGCCCCTTGGTCCTGTGAAGGCTCGATGCCCCAGTGTAGGAATGCCAGGGCAGTGAGGTGGGAGTGGGAGGGTGGGTGGGGGAGCACCGTCATAGAAGCAGGGGAAGGGGTATGGGCTAGGGCTTGAGGATAGGAACTTTGGAAAGGAGATAACATTTGAAATGTAAATAAATAAAATATACATTTAAAATATAAAATATTTGATAAAAATTAGAACGTTGTCCCTGCTGAGAAATAATAATGTTTCCCCAAAGAAAATCTGTTTCCACAGTTAAGAGAGTTTCCAATGTTTCTATAGGTCTCCATGTTTAAGTTAAACTTTATTAAAAAGTTAAAGTGTACAGAATACTGTTTAGCATAGACATAATTAATCAGTACCTGTCAAGTGACATTTCATGATGTCTCAAATATTGTAAAAAAAACCATTATCTGAGGAGATTCAAATCCATCCTAGGGGAAGGCTGGCAAGTAGAATTCATCTCCCATAAAGCACACCACCCTTTCTTCTTGTCAGACTCCCCAGATGTGCTCCAAGTGATCTGGGTTTCCATTAAAAGTTCAAAAGATGAAATCCAGATGTTTCCTTCAGTCCTGTGCCCTTTGACCCCTGATGCATTTACTTGCTCTTGGAGATTTTGGTCACATGACTCTGAACTTTATGCTCTACCTAAATAGCTCTGAAATGCAGCCTATGATAATGGACCGTGGAGTTGTTTGGGTTGAGGATCGGTTTCATGTCTATGAAGTGTTGCTGAGACTTTAAGAAGTCCCTTCTTTTCTTTCAGTTCTTTTCAAAGGAACGTCTGTGTTTAAGTCATGTTATCACCATTCTATCTGGAATTTTAAGTGCTAAACATTTTAAGTGCCAAATCTTTGACCCACTTAGGTAATAGAGGGTTGAAATGGAAAAAGGTACTAATAAAGTGTAAATATCGTTCTGAGTGTCAAAACGCCTTTCCTAGATTTTATTGTGATGAGCAGGATAAATATTCTACAAAACAATTTGCTCTAAAGTATACTCTTTGGCTTCTAATAGCTAATCAGAAAAGTATCTGCCTATATACAAGACTGGGGCAAACCTTGCTCAGGGAGGGGGAGGACAGATATCCTCAACACAAGTGCATTAGCTCATAGACATGGAATAATATGACATCTTTAGGAAAGAGAAAAGAAAGTGTTTAGGACATTGAGCACTTACTGCGGTGACTTTAAATACACAAAGAACACCAAGTGACAGCCAAACGGCCTCATCTGTGAACTCATTTTACTATAGCTCCTTGGCCAGCAAACTGATTAGGATGTGTGTCTGTAATTTAAATTATTGTTAGGAAACTAATAGTAAAAACATGTTCATCTTTTTAAAAAAACATTTTCAGAGTTCCTTTAAAATACTCATTTTGGGGAGACAGGGAGATGGCTCAGTGATAAGTTGCATACTGTGAGGGGATGGGAACCTGAACTAAGATCTCGGGCACCCATGGAATAAAACTCCTGCAGGGTCATGCACTTGTGCACCCTGCTTCAACCACCATAGTGAGGGAAGAGACATGAGAGGATCCCAGTGGCCCACTGGCTTGCTACCCTAATCAAAATGGCAAGTTCTGGGTTGAGTAAGAGACCCTGTCTGAAAAAAGTAAGATGGAGAGATTGAAGGAAGAGACCATGCTCATCTCTGGACAAGACACTCATATATACATGTCCATAATAAATAAATGGTACCATTTTTTCATACCATAAATCTTTGGTAGTTGAGGGAGGGGTTGTGTTGTTAAAAGATTTTTCACAGTACATTTCCAACTTGCTGTGGGTAAGGTTGGTGGACAACTGATCACAGGAACACAGAAGGAGTCTTATATTTTCTAACCTTTTAAATTCATTTTTAATTGAAAATAGTTATTTTTCATATAAAGTATTCTGATTATAGTTTTCCTTCCCCAACTCCTTCCAGATCTTTCTTACCTTCACTCTATGTTTTCTCAATAGAAAGCTAACAGGCACATGATGAAGAAGAAGAAGAGGAGGAGGAGGAGGAGGAGGAGGAGGAGGAAGAGGAAGGAGAAGGAGAAGGAGAAGAAGAAGAAGAAGAAGAAGAGGAAGAGGTAGAGGAAGAGGAAGAGGAAGAGGAAGAGGAAGAAGCAGCAGCAATATTTTGGGGGGAGTGGATGACACATCCATATTGCTACACCTGAGAAATATTAAGAAGGAAGCGATTCTCAAAGACAAGGCTGACTCTCAGCCGTGAGCTGCAGCAGCTTTCCCTCTTCGCTGTAGCACCTATTCTTGAAGAAGCCTGATGCCGAAATGAGAAACACCGCTTTGTGTCTATCTACAGAAGAAGGTCCACCAGGGAAGAAGGTAAGGTGCCAGCCTGGACCTCCGAAAACTCGGTTTTCCCAGGGTTCTTGTGCAGTTCAGGTGGTTAGGGAAACTGTTCCGGTGAGCTCTTGGCTCCTGTGTTCGGGAGGGGGTTGCTTACTGCAGAGAACAGGGAAATACTTCTCTTTGCTTCCTGGACTGGGAGGGTCACCTTGTCACCTGTGGATGTGAATTGGCTCATGCTTTGTCACCCCACTTCTCTTGGGTGAGTGTTTTTTTTTTTTTTTACAAGTGAATGTACTCCGTGAACTCTAGAGCTTTGCTCGTTTCTAGGGAACCAGTTTATAATGGCGTGGGCCCTGCGACACTAGCTAAGTTGAGAAACAGTCCAATTATTTGGCTAAAAGTGATTTATAACTTATAATTGTCTATCTACTCCACTGACACACGCAATTATTCATTTATTTAGCAACATTGCTTTTTGTTTTCCACAGCATGTAATGAAATTAAGATGACTACATAAAATGGAAAACGTCCTCCAAAGGGCTCGCTGTCACCTAGATCCAGCAGTGTGACCATTCGCTGGTCCCGCGCCGAGTTAGTGAATTTAGCCAAGCCTCTGCAACTCAGCTTACATTAATTCTGGAGGGAGTCTAATGTTATTACGTAACTACTGAACAAAAATGAGGACCTGGCCCCTTCATGGGAGGGTTGACCACGAGGTTTCTATTGTAGGTGTGAGATGAGAGAGAGAGAGAGAGAGAGAGAGAGAGAGAGAGAGAGAGAGAGAGAAGAACATGGGGACCAGGAGCCAAGAACTGAAGACCAAGAGAACCAAGAAAGTGTATGGCAGAAATGGCAGGACTGTATAGGAGATGAAATTAGGAGAAAGGAAGCGAAGCCCCTGAGCTGCAGCCCTTTAGGGTAGGGTGTGGGGTGAGTTGAGCTGAGAGGAGCCACAGGAACTGAGTGAGCCTAGAGGTTCAAGCAGACACTTCCATGTGGCAAGAGACACAACAGTTATCCACTTGTCCTGACAACTGCTACTTCAAAAAAACACAGAAAATAGTTGAAAAAATGGCTTAAGATTGAGGTAGCCTTTTCCCCCTTCTACTAGCAATTACATTAGACAGTAAGATTCCATCCTGAGAGATCTGACTCATGTTCTTAGGGTCCACTTGTGATTAGTCGGTGTTTCAGATCTGATTCTGGTGTCCTTGTCCTCTGTCAGATCCTGATCTCCCTTCACCTTGGACCCTCACCTCCTCATCAGACAGCACCTCTCTGAGTGAACCCTTGCCTCCTTACCATAGCTCTGACAGCATAGCTCTGAGGCAGTGCTCTTGGTAGAGTAATTCATATGTTGAGATGATGTGAAACTTCCCATGAAGCTTTGCTGGTCTTCTCTACCCTGGTGGTAGGGATGCTTGGCCCAGTGCATCTATTGTGGATCACTCTAATAATAAGGTCTTTGGGGTCCTTTTAAACCATTATATCACTGAAAGAAGCCACAAAGCAATGGGAAATTCTACTGATACTGAAACTCTCCAACTTGATTTCACTTTAAGATTCTTCTCCATTCCAGTCTGGACCTGCTAATAGCAGCTTGAAAGGAAGGCAGGGCTCTGTTCTTCCTAACCTGTTCTGTTCCCAGGTACCTCCCTTCTGCCCCTCCTCTGTGAGGAAAGGCTGGGGTAACAGAGAGCTCAGAGAGGCAAAGGAGTAAGATAAATACCACTTAATTGGAAAGTGATACACTTCCTAGCCTCAGAAACAGTTAAGCTCCTTTGCCCTATGCCCACCTACTTGCCATGCTGAGAGATTTCTTGCTGAGTCCCTTGCTCCTGAAGTTCCAGTGACCCAGGCTGGTGAAACTCTACCAGCTTGGGCCACTGTGACACCATCTTGTCCCTTCTGTGGTAGGATATTTACCTGTGTCTAATGAAATGCCTCATTACTGCAGCGCATCCTGTTGGCCCAATCTCTTGTTGGCCATCACTTTGTGAACAGTCCCTACAGCCATGGGAAAGCCTTTCACACCTTCTGTCCCTCAACCAGGGAGGCTTCTGTCTTCTCACTGCCAACGAAGCAGCCAATCTCTATCTGTAGATTCTTGTGGCTGGGGTCAACTCAGATTACACTCTGAAGAAAGAGTCCTTTATCAGGTGGCACAGGTCAGGCTCTAACTAGATCCTGACACCTCCCTCTACTTACTCAGTGTAAGGAGGAATGCCCCTAATCCACTCACCCATCCACTCACAAAGAAGAAAACACAGGAATACACTCATGCATGCATGCACACACGTACACATGCACAGACGGAATGAGGAATTTAATTTAGCTGACAAATAGAAAAGATGATTCTTCTTCCTAAACAAAGTGCATTTGCAAAATTCTAGTACTGTCTTTTTTGTATCCATCGCATGTCCTATTCTATCAAACATTTGCTTCATTCCTAGTACATACAGGAAGATGGCTTCTTGCCATGTTCTCTAAGCTCAATGTTACTTTATCAAATCTTGAATCTGCCTCCAGTGTGACTGACTCTGTCTCAGAGTCCACCTCAGATGCAGTAGACTGCTTGCCAGTGAGTAGTCCAAGTTCAACAAGTATTGGAAGGAAGAAGAGAATGACCTAATGCTGAAATGGTCATTGAAGGCTTGACTTTTGTGGAGCCACCTTCCTTCCCTTCCCTTCCTTCCCTTCCCTTCCCCCTTCCCTTCCCTTCCTTCCTTCCCTTCCCTTCCTTCCCTTCCCTTCCTTCCCTTCCTTCCCTTCCCTTCCCTTCTCTTGCTTTTCTTTTCTTATATTTAATTTTCTTTCCCTTTTCTTCATTCATTTCTTTCTTCCTTTCCTTCCTTTTCTCTTTCTTTCTTTCTTTCTTTCTTTCTTTCTTCCTTCCTTCTTCCTTCCTTCCTTCTCCTCCCTCCTCCTCCTCCTCCTCCTCTCTCTCTCTCTCTCTCTCTCTCTCTCTCTCTCTCTCTCTCTCTCTCTCTCTCTCTCTCTCTCTCTCTCTCTCTCTCTTTCTCCCTATTAGTGTTCATAGTGTTCGTAATAAGTCTCAAGAAACTAACAACTCTTTAAGAAGGTCTAAACTGGTTGACCCTTGAATCAATTTAAACTCAAGACCTTTAATTCCCAAACTCTCTGGTAGAGAAAACTATATCCCACATTTTTAAATTTTATACTTATAGACTTTAAAGGGACATCTAGAACGTGCAGTTACAGATATTGACCAGAGCAAGTCACAAATACTTGTTTGATGGGCTTGAGTGCTTACGAAGGAAAGAAAGAAAAGGGAAAGAAAAGAAAAAAATGAAAGCAAGTCGCGGATTATAAACTATAGTAACCCTGCACATTTACTTCTTGCTAAGCCAGGGCAGAAGATATCGGACCATGCCGCAACTCGCACATGAAACTGTAAATTAATGGGTCCCAGCTTTTACCGCTGTTGTTAAGTCAACATGGTCTGGCTGCCTTCTGTGAAATGGCAAGGAACAGATCAAAGCCTCTGGAGAGTGACCCCTATTTTCCTCAAATATATGTCGTTTTCTGGAAATCTATAGCCCCTGCCTTTTAAAATGTTTCTAAGTAATTCTGAGAGGATGGTGCCTATAGGTTGTACTTGGGCCCGCCTTACTGTTAACTTGCTATGCTCTGCTGTTATTGTCTTCTGAAAGAGCACTGGGATGGGGCTAGGGACCTGCTCTATGCTCCCTCCCACGGATGGTCAGCTGTCAGCCTGTTTCCTAGGAACAGTGCTAAGAAAGGGACCATCTGAACCAAACATGCCTGAATTAATATTAATACTGCTATTAGGTTAATCTCTTAGGTAATTTGTGGTTGGTTCATGAAAGATAATGTTAATCATTTTAGTTAACTATTCAGTATATCACATGAACACATGAACAATTCACACAGCTCAATTACCTATATCTGAATATTAGTTACTAATATTCATGTAAACATTTACTAATAGTATTAGTAGTTACAAAGTTGATCATAGGAATTTCAATGAATTCATATTTTATATGTTTTTATCTATATTTTATTGTAGTCAGTACATACGTCATAATATTCATTACTTTAAACATTCATAGTCCACAATTTAGTGGCATTAAATACATTTAAGGTTCACAGATTAAACCATATATGCTTTGAGTTAATATTATTAATAGCAATAGTAGCAATAATTTTTAGCATTACTATTGAACGAGTATTTTATTGTGGTCAGTACATATTCATTACTTATGAGTGCATTACAGTTATTATTTTTGACTCCCATATACATGAGCCCTTCAGTGCAATGAAATATGTCAGTTTGGAGTAGCTGTTGTTGCCATTAGTGCTAAAACCCTTTTTACTGTTTTCAATAAAAAGTACAACTAAACAACAACTTTCCTTGATTCTTTTCCCAATAAAATAATAATGATAATAATAATAGATACACGGATGGCCTTGAACACTATGGAGGCTTGGTCCCCACTGCGCTGTTTAGGAAATTGTGATAGATGACTTTAGGGGTACACCTTTTAATGCAGCAGATTAGCAAAAGCTTAAAGGGGTTGGGAGACTCGCTCAGGTAAGCACTTTGCAAATGTGTAGAGTTTGTTAAATGTCTTACTTAATTTTTAAACAAATAAGATATAAATGGGGAAACTGAGGGACATATGACTGTGACCGGAGGTTGGAAGGAGAGTGGCTAAGAAATAAGCACCATGCTTTCTAGAAAAAATGAGAAAATGGGATGTTTGCTCAGGTAGAAGACCCCAAGGATCATGGGTCACAGCCACAGAGGCAGATGACAAGTCACAACGCAGTGATGTCATTATCAAATCTAGTGTGGCATCCACCCTCCCAGGGCCTCCCAGGAAGGACCCTCCTATCAGCATGGCTGTGCAAAAGGAGGATTCATTTTAACTGGTTGAGTAGCTCCAGGGGGCCAACAAAAGCAAACAAGCCCCACGTCCCACCATAAATCGTCTTGAGCTGAATGATGTCTGGTTCCCTTTTGGAATGTTCTTCGCTTAGTTGCAGTTTGCCAAGGGTCATATATGACGGACATGAAGTGTCGCTGGCGGTGATTGAAAAGGGTCCCTACTGTTTGTGGCCAATGGTGGGAGTGGAAAGGCCAAATCTGTTGCCCAGAAAACAGCAGGAACTGGTAAACTTTCCCCAAGACTTACTAAACTTTGAATCACCTCTGGTCTCCCAACCATTCTGTCAGACCTGTGTGCAGAAAACTGATATTATAATTGCTAAGCCCAGCAAGAGTCTAATGGGCAACCTGAAGCTTTTTGAGACTTTGGGGTAATTAGGATGGAGGGCAAGGCCAGCAGACAGGACACGGCGGGCCCCGCCCACTCCTGCCAAGCCGCCTCAGCTAAGGTTTCATCCCTGTCTCTTGCAGACAGGTAACTGAACAGCATTGGGCTCCTGCCTCTGCCTCCAGTAAGGAAAATAATTCCTGCCCAAACTGGCTGGTAGCTATTAAAGGTTTAAATGTCACCTCAAAAGAACCCTTTGCTAACCTTTAAGTGGTGGCGTCTGGAGGGCTGTTCCAGGCAGGATTTGCCCCTCCCAGGGAGTGTAGGGAGCTGAGAATGTATTTCTCTGTGTTGTTTTTCCACCCCTCCCTTCCCTTTCTCTTTTTCCTTTCAGGGAATTATCACTGTACCTTCAAAGGCAGCATTTGTAGGGCCACTGGCACCTGCAGGATGGAGCTTCCCAAAGAACGCTCTCTTAGCCGAGTATATAATTTCATTTAATCCTAAATAGCCCTGTCTACCTATTGTCAACAAATTCCCTTTAATCTCGACCACCACTTACAAGAATATTTACTATCAAAAGGAGACAAATCACTATTTAAATGTGGATTTACTCAAGTCTGAAACTATGACAGTGACATAAGGTAAAATGATAATATGTAAATAAAAACTAGAGACAGATTTATCCCCGGGGAATGCTGGGCAGAACAGGGGATTAAAGTCATATGTGATCTGCTTTGAGTGGCCTCATTTAGATCCAGCATTCAGTTATGACCAGCAATACCATTCATTCTGTTTACTTCAATTCATTTGGCCCTAGCTCTCAATGACCCACTGTAACCAAGAGTACAACCCTCGTAAGTAGACCTTGATATTTACAGCACTTTGGAGCAAAATAGATGCAAGCTGCACATTATTTATCGGCGTTCACTCTTAGCGTACAAGGCATTTGTCGGAAGTGTGAGTACAGGTGGGATAAGAGGATGTACGTTAGCTCAGATGGCTTGGTTACCAGAAACTAACTACAAAAAAGAAAAAGAGTTAAATAATATATCACCCCCAAGACAACAGCTTTCAATTATTGTCTGTGATCCTGAAATCCTCCCAATGAGTTGAAGGGAAATCTATACCAGATGGCAGTCTCCTGCATTTGCCAAATGTATCAACCGTCTCTGACTCTTACTGCCGGGCAGCTATGCCAGGGAAGGTATGCTTTTCATCTTCCTCTCTTCACTGGTCATCGAAGGCAACGAAACTTTGTAGAGGTAACATTCTTAACTCATTGAAATAAAACTAGAATAGACTTATAATTAGACTTGTTTCCCAAAAAATGTAGAAATCTAGCAAATTATGTCCCGTGTACGTTGGCAACAGTAGTCTAATGACCAGAGCAGTATTACAGAATCTACCAACTATGTACCCAGCAGTGCTATCTTCAAATAAGACTATCTCAACAGTAAAATGCAAGGAATAGAAGTCAAGCTAGAATTGGGCTAGGAAAGTCCTGCCTGCTGGCTGACTGTTTTGGTACTAGGTGGTTCTACAGAGTTTACACTGTGATAAAGGCATTAGTAGTCTAATTCAACAGTGAACTATAATACTACCTTACTGGGAAAGATATGTTCATTGGTGTAATGGGGGCATCTGTGTTATGGGAGCAATCAACTGTTTCCTAATTGGATTGGGAGATTGCACTACAGGATAGAACCCTGTAAATACCCAATCTGTTCTAAAATCCATGACTGAAAAGGTCTTAGGTCCTAGGAAAGGGACAGACCTAAGAAAGTGGCTTGGTTTAGTTGATATGACCTTAAACATCTGTGTTGATGTTTGAACAGAAGCTTCCTTAAACTTAGAAATCTCTTCTTGTAGGGAACAGAGATAAATAGGAACACACATGGCTTCATAGAATTCTGGAAAGAAAGCACAATGGAGGGCCAAGCCCCATAGGAAACATTATCCTGCTGCCTTAGAACTCAGAGAACATTGTGGAATAGGGCAAAAAGAATATAATGCTGGGAAACAGGGAGAGTGACTGAAGTATCGTCTTCTTAGCATGACATGTTCTTGGCAACCAGGAACTCAAAGCAGCTGATTAGGGCCAGCACTGGGTCCATGGAAGTTGGCACTCTTAACAGTCAGCTATGGAAGGGGAAGAGACTCGTTCCCTGACACATACTGTTGACCGATTGGCAACCAGTGGCGGATTCTGGAAGAAAAGAAGTCATAGTATCCAGTTGTCTACCCATCCCTGAAACCTCCGGACTCTGATGGTGTTTTCGTTGGTATTTTTGTTGCTGGAGTAAAACGATACAGCAAAAAGTAACTTCTATGTGTATGGCTTTTGGCTTGTGTATTTGTGTGCCATGAGCATGCCTGGGGCTCTTGAAGACCAGAAGAGGGCTGATCCTCTGGACCGCAGTTACAGGTGGTTGTGATCTGCCATGGAGGTGCTGGGGATTGAAAGTAGGTCTTTTGTGAGAGCATGCTCTGAACCTGCTGAGTCCTCTTTCCAGCCCCATGCCAATGTGTTCTTCATTCACAACTGAATATGGAACTTCTAAAAACAGGTCCATGCATCTACATCTTCTCCCCTGGGAAACTTCCAACAAGGAAGAGCTACGTGTCTGATTAAGATATTTAAATCTTTCCTTGAATGTGTTTTTTCATCAATATAGTTTGATTATGTTGAGGAATAAATTGTTTTATTGTGTGGTTTGCTTTCTTGTCACCTAAGGACAACTTTATGTTGGTATCACTTTGGGGACATTTGGTAATAAAAGCCAAACGACTACTTTTGCAAAGTCCAGTTCCTCTTTTGGGGAGGTGAAGAAAGTTGAGATGAAGATGTTCTCAGGTCTCATAATTAAATATCATGACTATAAGTGGCAGATTAATTTTCACCCTATGAAATTCATATCAACATGTTACTTAAAAGCGGTGATCTTTCAAATCATTCCAATATGACCCTGTCTTCAGGGAGTTCAAATGATTGTTTTACAGTGGGTAAACCAAGACACTAACTGACCTAAGATGAAACTCCATTGACATTGACGTCAAACTCTGTGATTCACTAATATACTTGAATTGAGCTAAATATAGATATCCAGAGGTTGGTACTTGAGGTAGTCGGAGCTTCCAGATGGCTACAGAAAGATAATTTATCAATGTTGATTCAGGCTTTGAGTGTCTTGAAGCAATGGGTGTTGGCACTCCATTCTCTCATAATAGTCTCTAGAAGGCTTACACATCTCAATTGATTGCTGGGTAGTGAGATTTTTTTTTAATGGATTAATTGTAATTTCAGGGATTTTTTTTCCTGATAATTTAGTTCTTTTGTAAACTTGACAACAGATTCATGAAACAACCAAGGCACTTACATTCCGTTTAATGGCAGCTTAAACATACCAAACCAGTTGACAATGGAAGAAAATGGTTTTGCATTGAAGTGTATTTTTAAAAGTTTGGAAATCTACATAATTTGTGATAGAAACCAAAGAGGAACTGAGAGTCATTATTCTTGATTGGATGTCAACTTACTTCAGGACAGACCATTTTGCATAAATGTTCTGAGTTCCATGATCAGGGAGCAGAATGGTAGCACTGACACTCTCTGGTTAAAATGAGCATTATACAGTTCACAGCTCATCCCTAAAAAAGCAGCTAGGAAGATTCCCTCACTTGGTTATCAGAGAATCCAAAATAAGTGATGGTCTTAAGTTAACAAGCTAATATTTCATCCATGGATAGCATAGTGTTAATGGCTAAATATGCCAGTGAACAGAAGAGGCCCATGCTCAGCTATTTGCCCGACACAACTTTGCTGTCATGGCCTATTAGAACCAGTTTACATGAGCATGTCGAATTTGATGAATATGTATGTGACCCTTTTCAGAGTCATCACTCATTGGGCTATGGCCCCCATGGCAGGAAAAACAGCACCTCTCATTAAACACAGCATGAGTTACAGGCATGTTATGTTAATATTTCTTCAGAACTTTAGGGGGTTTTCGTCCTGTTCTAATAAATCGTGTGAAGAGAATAATTTAAAAGTATAATTGATTTAACAACACCCCGTTTCCTATATTTTCTCCTTCACTATTTTAGGTAGTCTGCGGTTCTAGAAAGTGCTTGTCTCAGGAAGTTGGAGGACATGCTTATGAAGTGAGCTGGATATCATTCATTTTGGACTCCTGAGGTGGGCCCCCTCCTCAGTGGGAAGTTTAAGAAGTCTAAACAGAAGATCTGCATGCATGGGATATTAGAAGCCATGAATGACAAGTTTCCCCTTAAACCCCTAGAACACAAATCATTCGCTAACTCCTAGTTCTTCCCAGCTGGTAGAGTGCCTTAGATATTCAACTAATGATCACAGCTCTGATAATTATTGCTATTGTTACCGAAGTCATAAAATTAATGTAATTTTTGTGCCAAAAGCCTTTCTGTAGATTCATTTTAAATGTCATAAAAGGTGTAGAAACAATAATTTCAAATATTATGTAAAAATACTGAAAAGGCTTAACAGGGTCCTTTACTCATTCAAAGGGTCTCCTAAGTCCCAGATCTCATTCCTGTCAAGACTTCAAGTGTTTGTTTTTATCCATCCTTGGACAGCTTCATGTGACCTTCCTTGGTGTCTGACCAAGCAGGTTTTTATTTGAAGTGGGAATATGGTTAATGTTCTTCCAGAGCATCTGAAAGTTCTAACTCAGTGTCTGCCATGCAAAAGCCTCAAAATTGAACCCCGAGTTAATGACACCCTTAACCCCAAAATATAGAAGTGTTTTTTCTGAGTCTACTAATGTGGTGGTGCCTCACTGATTTTGGGAGAAAAGACCTTTAGAAGAGAGGGTTTGGCTGAAGAGAACGATGTCACTTATGGAGAGTATAGTGTGTTCCTGACAGGGCTTTCTTCAGAGCTACCACAACACAGAGCATGGCACTAGGAAGTTTAAGTTCTAATCCCAAGTCTTCCTCTGGCTGTGGGGTCATGCAGCAAATTCATTTTACTTTTCTCACTTGCAATTGTTTTCCAAGTTTCTAAAGGTCTTCACCTGTTTCTTCACAAAAGTCACTTTACTTTCAATAAATTGGTCTGGCACCCCATGGCTGTTCTTTCTACTCTTTCTGAGGGCTGGCAAAGACCATTGCTTCCTTGAGCTCCATCCTGAGTCTACTTTTCAGTGAACAGACTTGGCACGCTGGTGAAGTTCTAAGTCACAGACTTAAGAACTACCAACATTCGTTTCCCTCTTTCAAAATCTGCAAGACTGGGACTGGGAGCTGGGTTGCTCAGTGTGGTACCAGAAATAAACACTCTTCTCTAGGCAAGGCTGAGGAGCCCTTTTGAAAACACTCATCGTGGTTTCAGTTCTTTGGATTGGCTTCCTCAGAATCAGAAACCCCATTCAAGACAGCAAAGTACATTCACCCAAATGATAATAGCCATTTCCCCCTCTTCGAGTCTTTTTCATTGTCCGTGTTTTAATTGGCTACCTTCGCTACTTGTTTTTTGATTATTTCAATCAACTTCATTATAAGTGCTGCTATTTTGATACTTTCATCCAAAGGCACTGAGATGCAAAGAAGATAAGAATTCCCCACAGGTATGCTGTACTAGAACACAACTGGATTTGAACTCTGGCCCTGTGGCCCCAGTATTGAGGCTTTCAATCATTATGCCAAAGCGTGTTAAACTTGTTATCTTCCAAGTGATAATAGCTTTAGGCATAGATGAAGCAACAGTCTACAATAGAAAACTATAAACTAACACAAAAACAGGCCACAAACCAGACCCGATTCCATCCCAGAAACTGTCTTCTCATTTCAGCACATTGGTGGATGCCACTCTTTAGTGGCACTGGGATTTTGGGTGAAGCTATTTGTGAACGAGGCCAATCGCTCTGGGGCCAAATTCTCCAGCTCAAGGTAAGACCAAAAAGCTGTCATTGGGAGGGCTTAAGTGGAACACTCTCTCCCAGGATCTACGCCATCACTCTTCCCTCACTTGAGAGGCCCCCAGCTGGCCGAGTTGCAGCCTCAATAGCCAAGGCAATCTCCAGCCCCTCGCTGTAAATCTAACACTGGAGCTGCCAACAGACGGTGTTGGAAAAAGTCTGCTCTCTTTCCTGCCAACCAAATGGCCCCGTAGCATAAGCTTCCAAGTTTTCTCAGTCTCATAAAATTTGGCAGAATGAGACAGTAGGGCCATGAAATTTGCATTTATCTTGTGCACCTGACACTTCCCATCATGATGATCGAGTGCTTCCCTCATGTTATAGCACTCTTGGCCAAGGGACGACAGGAAAGCAGGGTAGAGGTTGGTTGGGGGGCAGGCTAATCAAAGCCAGGAAGAAGAGTAAATCTGTAGCCATGAAGGAGGGAAAACAAGGTGTGGGAGGAATAGAAGGCTAGGGGCTGAGGAAACACTGTCGCTTAAGATAAAAGAGCTTGTCCAAGCCCCTTGGACACTTGAGCTATCAGTCTGATCCCTCTCAGAGGTGTTGACCTCCAGAGAGTCACATACAGTGTCTTCCCAGCGGCTTGAAGAAAGGCCGTTTTCTTTCTTACAGCCTGTTATTGTGTATACATTCAGGGTGAGAGTTAAAAAAAAAATGACTACAGCGCCTACAAGTTGTTGTGATAAAAAAAATTCTTGCATGTTGTGTTAAGGTTTTTGAATGGGAGCTTGATTGAAGACTATTATAAAATTTCAACTGACTGAGAAAATGAGAATTTAAAAAAAATTTTCAGTTATTTATCATATCTGTTTTCTTGGTTCATCTTGCTTCAAAGTTCTTATATTAAGCAAAAATCAAAAATAAAGGGGGGGAGTAAGAGAGGACCTTTAACCCTAGCATCTTAAAGGGTTTGGCGCTAGAGCAGAGTACCAGGTCTCTCCTTTAGGTCAACTGTTTGCTGCTGGTAAAAGCTCTGAGTATTTTTTTAAAATCTGTTTCCACTCTGATAAAATAGTTTTATTAGAAGTCTTTATAGATATATATTGAGATTCAACAATAGAATAAACCCTGTATGAAAATAAGTGTGACAATGATGTGAGATAGCAACCTAATCCCTTGACTTCGGAGAAATGAAGGCAATTATAACTGACCTACATATCTCAAAGGTCAGTTATAGCTATGCCATGAAAATAAGAATGTAATAGATCTATATTTATTAATTTTCATAAGACTTTCTAAGACATGTTCTAACAGGCTTTTGTTTGAAATTAGACTATTTCATGAGCACTAGACCTGGGCTAGTAATCTCTTCTCAGGAAAGCCTGGGCTACTAGCTATAATTTCTCTTTGGGAAAGCCTAGGCTAATAGCATGATCTCTTCCCAATTTTCCGAGAATGGGATATTCCTAATTGTTACTTCTTATTTGTAAAATAAAATCTACATTCATTACTATATTAATTTGTGCTCTATATTTTATTTACTAAATGACTGTGTCCTAATGTATGTTGTTTTAACTTAACAGTACTATATAAATCTAATAAATATATATGAATAGACATGTAAAAAGTATCTATCTATCTATGCTTATACACATGTAAAACCTACATTTCTATGTAAAATTTCTATGTACATTCCTATTTTTTGAATTCATACTTCTTTGTTTTGTGCAAATCGGCTTACTCTGTATTACCTCAATATTCTGGCTGTGGAATGAGAACTGCTGAGGAAAATGTGGAGGCCTGAAACCTGAGGATTGTCCTTAGTCATATATTTCAATACCAATTATGTTTTATTGGCACATCGTTTCATGGTATAAACTAGATACTTCCTGACTCTCGAGGAAATGGCTAGCTTATGTTATTCATCTCTGCAGTCTTCATGACAGATTTTTTTTTTTTATCTATTCTCCTGTGAGTGATGTCAACTTCACTTTATATACTTGAAAATAAATGCAGACTTTCCTAAACAACCAGGAAAAAAAGGCAAATAGATCCTTAACACTTGGGTCACTGAACTGATGGAGTTTCCACTTTTGCCTCATGTCACAAACGGTATCTTGAGCTTTGTTTCTTTATTTGAATTGACTGAACTTGCTGATGCCTGATCACTTTTAACTGTATGTAGATATTGCTGGAAGAAATGGTGGCTTCGAAGTTAGCCTTGGTCTGACATGAGTTAGCACCCACTGAGTATTTGGTAGAAAAGAAAACAACTGGCTGGTGCAACAAAAGAGTGGCTGAGCATTCATATTTAATATCTTAATTATAAGATATTCATAAGGGATGGATTGTATAGGGCTCTGTATGTTTAGGTGGGCAATTATATCTTATCCATTGGATCAGAGGTTATTGTGTTGTGTGTTCTTTCTTGTGGCAAATTAAGTTTAAGAGAGTATTTGGCGGCTGGGACACCAAGCAGTCACGGAATTGAGATGTGTGTTTCTGGGAACTGGATGGGTAGAGAGATGGTTGCCAGGCTCAGAGAGAGGCCATCGGCAGTGTGATATGGGATGGAGCAAAGCGGGTGAGAGGCCTTGCTGATCAAGATGAAGATATCTACCAGATATCTTGGGGCACTCTACGGTGCTGGATCTAGTGGGGGTAAAAGACAGTTTTATTTTTTATAATTTTACAACAATTATGGAGTAAGGGTAATATGTACAAATATATGAAGACAGTCTGGATCTGATACCCAGATTCTAGAACTCTGGAACAAAACTATAAGCAAGGTGATATGATTCGTTTATGCTTGGGCAGGGAGTGGCAAGATTAGAAGGTGTGGCCCTGTTGGAGTAGGTGTGTCACTGTGAGTGAGGGCAACGAGATCCTCATCCTACTTAGTCTTCCATTAGCAGCCTTCAGATGAAGATGTAGAACTCTCAGGTCTGCCTACACCATGCCTGCCTAGATGCCAGCAAAATTATTCGCTAGAGAAATAAAAATAAAAACCATGATATAGGGCTGGGGAGATTATTCAGTTAATAAAGCACTGTTGTTCCTAACAGATAAGTGGTTTTTCTCTTTGCCTTTTTTTTTTTATACATCTTTTTTTTTTAAACTTTTTTTTTTTATTAACTTGAGTATTTCTTATTTACATTTCAAGTGTTATTCCCTTTCCGGTTTCGGGCTAACATCCCCTAACCCCCCCTCCCCTTCTTTATGGGTGTTCCCCTCCCCATCCTCCCCCCATTGCCGCCCTCCCCCCAACAATCACGTTCACTGGGGGTTCAGTTTTAGCGGGACCCAGGACTTCCCCTTACACAGGTGATCTTACTAGGCTATTCATTGCTACCTATGAGGTCAGAGTCCAGGGTCAGTCCATGTATAGTCTTTGGGTAGTGGCTTAGTCCTGGAAGCTCTGGTTGCTTGGCATTGTTGTACATATGGGGTCTCGAGCCCCTTCAAGCTCTTCCAGTTCTTCAACGGGGATCCTGTTCTCAGTTCAGTCTCTTTGCCTTTTATTATGTATCCTGATTATTGTTTCTCTTCCCCCAATTCTTCAGAGACAGTCACATTTCCCTCCCATGTGAATCCATACCTTTTCTGTGTCTCATTAGAAACAAACAGGCATCTACAGAATAATAAAATATGACAAAACAAAACCAAACTGGAATGGAACAAAACAAACAGAAGGAAAAGAGCCAAAGGAAAAACATAAACACACGTAGACACAGAGACACACATGTTCACTTACACAGGAATTCCATTAAAAACACAAACCCTAAAGTTGTAATATATACCAAAGAATTTGTAACTTTTATAAAAAAGTCCCCAACAAAGCATTACAAAACACAGAATGCCCCACCCCAAATGCCACTGAAATTGTTTTCTATTGGCATTGTACTTGCCCTTAAGAGTGGTGTGTATGCCCCCCAGTGAGACTCCATGAAAGAGAACTAGGTTTTCATGTGTAAGTAGTTATCAATGAGAGATCACATCTAGGTGAAGGATGGGACTCGTGTGTATTTCTCAACTCTGGGACTCGTCTGACTCAGACCTGCCCAGGACCATTGTGTGCTGCCAGTCTTATGCACATCAGTACTTCTGTGTTTAGAAGGCCTCGTTCTTTCTGGTGTCCTCTGTGACCTGGGGCTCTCTCTTTCTTTCCGCCTCCCCTTCCACAGGGAGAGGGTCCCCGAGTAGAGGAATTGGGTGGATACCTAGTCTTTAGCACTCAGTGTTCCAAGGTCCCTTACTCTCATCACTTTTAACTTAAAAGGTAAAGGTTTACATTTTCTACAAAAGTGACTTTTTTCCTTTTGTCACCCACCAAAGGGGAAGCTCTGCAGTGTTCTCTCTGTTACTTATGGCGTTCGTGATGTACATAAACTGGTATAAGTCTATTGTGAATATTTCTTCAAATAAATATATCCGTCAACTCAAGATTTCCCCTAGAGTCAAGAAGAAATGCCCCAAGATAAGTTTATTCATTCAGTGATGTCTTTAGTGTACTTCTAGTGATGCTACACTCTAGAGAACATCATTAAAGGATACTAAGGTTTAGTGTTAAGGGAACACAGAAAGAAAAAAAAATGTAAGTACCATTGCCATTCATTAGAGAGAGAACCTACAAACACATTTTCATTCAACTGAATTTTACATTCATCAGATATAAACTTCCTTTTATAACTGACTGCTATCTCAACAAAACTAAAACAAATTTATGTACTAGTGGACGAGGGAGTCTGGGAAAGCAGTGATGTGTTTGGGTAAAGGAGAAGTATTTCATGGAACACTTGAAAGTGTGTAAGCCATGTGCAAGTATATTCTATTTCAAGTGAAGAAACATTTATGTGATAGGCTAGAAGGAGCTTGTAGTGTGCAGATGGATGCAGACACTCTTAAAGGAATGTGGGTGGTATAGCTGTTTTATATATGCAAGCTACAGACTTGGTCTTCAGGAAACCATTTTGTTTGCTGTGTTCTTCTCATCAATGACTTTTGCCCTCTGCAGACTCTGACTGGATTCTAACCTTGCCCATACCAGGTGCCCAGAACTCTGGCAAGTCTAAGGACTTTTAGAATTAAATGTTTAAAAAGTTCAACTGTTGTGTAAATGATTTTGTCTCTAAGTATCTGGACAATAGTGAAAAGTCAAGGGTGATTTTCTTTCCCTGTCTCTCTGTCTTTCTCTTTGTCTCTTTCTTTCACCAAGGGGTAATGATTTGAGAGTGCAAACACAGCAATTTCCTTTCACCTACCTGCAAATCAAATGATGTGCCTGGGCCGAATTTAAAGAACAGAATCTGACTATCTAGTACTCATGCAAGCCCCCAAATACCCTTTCTAATTTGTAGAAGGGAGGAGCTTCCTTGCATAAATTTTCTGCATTCCATTCTCAGAGGCAGGGCAAAGTGGTCTCTGGCAGGAAGTATTTACTGAGTCTTCATGGAGGAACATGTGAGGAAAGCACACTTCTAGAACTGTCCTCTTTGCCCTGAGTATATTTTTTAAAGCACAGCAATTGTGCATATATTCTTTTCAAGTCACTGAATATTCCATTTGTGCATATGAAAATATGCAATTATAATGAGAAGAAAAAATGACCTTACAACTTTACAAAATGAGACTAGAAAACAGAAGGAAGTACATTTGGACTACATTCCAACCTCAAGGAATCTATGGTAGTTTTGATTAAGTGTTTCCCTTTATCAAATGTTGAGGGAGTGCTCTGGGTTAAATTTTGTGTTAAAAGATTTATTTATTTTTATGTGAATGAATGTTTTTTGCCTGCGTATATATGTTTGCAACAGTATGGACTGGACTATTAAGTCCAGAGATCAAGCCCTCAGTATTGGCTACAGACGTCTTTAAAGATATTACTTATATCAGTTATTTTCTTGTCTCTCTGTCTCTCCATCTCTCTCTGTCTCTGTCTCTCTCCTCTCTCTCTCTGTCTCTCTCTCTCTGTCTCTCTGTCTCTGTCTCTCTTTCTCTGTGTGTGTGTGTGTTGTGTGTTTACTCCTGGGCTCTCTGTTGTGTGTGTGTGGTGCGTGTTTGTGTGAGTGTGTGTGTGGTGTGTGTGTGTGGTGTGTGTGTGAGTATGTGTATTGTGTGTGTGTTGTGTGTGTGTTCTAGGTGTGTGTGTGTGTGTGTGTGTGAGTGTGTGTGTGTGGTGTGCGTGTGTGAGTGTGTGTGTGAGTGTGTGAGTGTGTGTGTGTGTGTGTTTACTCTTTGTGGCTGAAGAAGTTTTGTCTGTTTTTTATTTTTCCTTGGGATGAGGAGGCATCTGAAGCAGCTTGCACATCAGTGGTTTCAGACTTCTCTCCCTGTCTTCGGGCTGATTTACAGATTTGCTAGGCAGGATGAAAGAATGCACTGGGATAGCTGTGTATTTGGTATCACCTGTGACTGTGAGGCAACAGTGTAATGGGTTTAATTCTCCAGGGAAATTCAGCTCATTTCATGAACACTGAACTCATTTAGGAAGTAGAAGGAAAAAGAAATATCTATCAAGTATATTCGTTCATGGTATCCCGTTGCATAGGAAAGTATGTCAGTTAAAATATGTTAAATCAATCACAAGTAACGTTAAAAAAACAACAGAAACATTGACATGTCAATGGAAATCACTCATCTTGACAAGTGATTATGTAGATTAGGGAAGGTAAGGGCAGTGCGCTGTGTGGCTGGGGAATGGGGACTGGGTTATATCCCTTGTTGATGTAACAGCATGGCAGGTGTGTTCTAATCTAGATTAACTCTCTCAGACCATATGCTGAGGCTACATTCTGCCATGAAAAATGAAGAAGAAAGGTCATAAACATTGCTCCAAGGTCCCCAGTATTTGAGTCTCTGGAGAAATTCCAAAATAGGTAATATTTTTAGGCCTTCAGAATCAACTCGCTGTATTTTTAGACTCTCCTGTCAGGCTTCTGCGAGTCAGGTATGAAATAGAGTTTAGAATCATTTTATCTTGTTCACTCTCCTATTCCAGTGTATGTAACAGAGGTCAGGAGAAACACACAAAAGGAACGTATTCATGCGTGGCCTTGGCTCAAGCTTATTCTTCTCCCTCACCTTCCTCACTTTTTTCTTCTGGTTTCCAAGGCTTTTAAGTGTGTATGGGTGCATTTATATTCAAGTTCAGGTTCTCATGAAGGTCAGAGGCATCAGATCCCCCTAACATGGCACTGAACCTTAGCTCCTCCTTGGCAAGAGCTTCATGAATCCTAACTGCTGAGCCGTCTGTCCATCGACATGGGTGGTAGTTCTTGAGTGTTCGGTTCTCAGGAGAAACAAGGGAGCTTTACCGTGGTAAATCCTCTGCCTCGCCTAGCCTGGCCTATGTCCAACCAACCACAGCCCACTGGATTCTGAAGGCTTAATAATATTACTAGGCATGGTCCAGACACTCGCAACATATCAGTCATCTAGGATGTTAGCTTATCGAGAGGTATGTCTTACAAATGTCGCTGGCTAGGAATGTATGAAGGACAAGATATCATCAGTAAGACTGAATACCTCCATGATTCAGATATTCTTGATTCTGGTGGTGTTTAGTCTTCAATGGGATATGTACCTATTTTTATTTTTGTTTTTTTTTAAATGTATGACATTTTTGTTACCTGTTGAACAAAAAGGTTTTGTATAATTCTCCATGCTTGCTAATTTAAAAGTGACTGTGAAACAAAATAAATTAAGAATAAGGTAATGCGGTATCTTTCTAGATATCTGCTTAAATACTAGAGAAAGGAACACCATTTCCTCTTAGTTTCTTTGGGAAATCCATAGCCACACGCACCTTGTTAGTAAGGTTCAAAAAAATACTATTAGCTACAGTTATTTTCTTTTCTCTAAATTTTATACTAATTTTAATTGACTTAAAATTATTGTTCATATTTATGGAACATAAGGTGGTATTTTGATGTGCATACATATAGTATAGGAATCAGATGATACTTACCTTCTTTAAAACCTTAAATGTAAAGCATCCAAATTTTTCTAGTCACTTTTAAATAAATAGCATTGAACATGGTTAGCACTTCTGTCAAAGATGAGTTGATTTAAAATATGTGGCGTCTATACACAATAGTATACAGCTCAGTTGTACAGAGTCATGAAACTGTGTGCTCTGCAGTAACATAGATAAACACAGAGAATACCAGGTTAAACGAAACAAGCTTGGGCCCCCCAGTCACTGCACCTAAATTGAGCTGCAATAGGCTTCGGAGAAACCTTGAACCATCTGAATGTGTCTTCAAAAGTTTGAATTTACTATAAACTTCTGAGAAAGGACCAGTGCCTCCATGTCCTACTTCGAAAGGGTCAATGACCTCTAACTACTAAGATCGTCATGTTAGATTTTCACGACACATTTTCAATAAAATTATCCAATTTTAAATTAGCCTTAATCAAAAATAGAAGTTAATCATTTATCTAGTATAAATTTATTGAGTATTTCTAGGTGCCAGTCCTAAGCATAGGGAGATAAGGGTGAATGCATAGAGTGTTTTGAAATTTATAGAGTGTTTTGAAAATATTTGCTAAGTAAATAATCAAATTTAGATTGCTGAGACCCTCCTCTAAGTTGTCTGGTACTGATTTGGCATTTGTTTTCTTTAGAAAAGTTAGCTATCACTTCTAGTATATTCTTTAATTAAGTTACTGTAATAACTATAAATCATTTCAATTAACATCAACTTCTATTGTGTCAGAGATAATTAAGGACACATATGTGACTATTTCTGCCTTTTATAATGAGCTTTCATAGTAATCACTTTTTGAACTGCAATATTAAGTATAATTACTAAGTAATCTACTAGAACCCAGAATTACTTTATAATTATATGATATTTTTCTAAGCATACAGCATGTAGTTATTTTAAGAGTAAAACACAATAGTGACATTTGGCAATCCATTTATGTAACTGACAGAAACTCACTAATAAATATGAGATTCTGGGCATTCAATGCTAAATGTTTTAGAATTCAAAATAAAGCTATTCATTTAGCCACTTTTTGAAAAAAGAAGATATTTTATTTTAAAAATTCCAATTATAATGGAGGAAAGTGTCCAAAGTGTAATTCATGTGTTCTTGAAGTCCAGAGGCAAGGCACACAACATCTGTATTGAATATCAAGTGCATGTTTAACAAACAGGAATGAGATTCATAAAACAGCTATATCATAGTCTCCAGTTAACATTTTGGCAGGTGCATCTTTTGATAGAAGCTTTATTTTTCTAAAATAATTATTTTCAGCTAATAAAATGTATTTTTAACAGATGTGGAATCCCATTACACAATAACAAAAACAAAAACCTTGGAGGGAAATTGTTTATTCAAAATCTTTGACTTAAAGAATCTCATTATAAATTTCCTTCCAAACATAACAGCAATCTATAAGGCAGGGACCAAATAAAACAGAGCACAGTGCTCTGATTTTTGATAGCATGGAGAATTAGAAGACAGGAATGATTTAATAAGGCACAGTGTACTTATTTCCTAGAACATTATAACAAATTAACATAAATTCTGTAGTTTCATAGACAGAAATTTATTCTTTCATGGTTCTGGAGGCTTAAAGTCACAAATCCAGATATTATCAAGTCTCGGTTCTGTTCAGAGGCTCTAAGGGCAGATCTGATCCATCGCTCTCTAACTATTTTAGTAGCTCTCAAAATTGCTCCTTGGTTTAGATAACATTTAAATTCTGCCTCCACCTTCACCTGGCTTTTCTCTCAGCACTTCTGTGTTTTCTGTCTCTCGCCAGGTCAGCAGCCATCGATGGAGTTTGGTCCACCCTAATATTGTGTGACCACATGTTGAGATACTTGGTTTAATTACATATGTAAAAGCCCTTATTCAAAATAAGCCCAGATTCTGAGGTTTCAGTCTGATATAGCTTTTAATTATAGATTCGACCCATGATATAAAGTACTAATGCACATTCAATATCCACAGTATAGAATCAGAATAGTAGTGTCAGATGAGACCAGCAGTTTAGGGACAGAGATGTTAAACCTGTAAATCAACTCTAGAGACAATGTAATCCCTTCAATATGCAGGACTATACTACTACTTAACAGATATCTACAGAACATTTCACCCTAAAACAAAAGAATACACCTTCTTTTCAGTACCTCATGGTACCTTCTTCAAAACTGATCATATGATTGTTCATAAAACAGGCCTCAATAGATGCAGGAAGATTGCAATAATCCCATGCACCCTATCAGGTCAGCATAGCCTAAAGCTGGTTTTCAATAACAACAAAAGCAACAGAAAAGCCACATACATGTAGAAACTGAACAACTCTTTACTCAATGATCATTTGGTCAAGGATGAAATAAAGAAAGAAATTAAAGACTTTCTGGAATTTAGTGAAAATATTGATGCCTCATACCCAAACTTCTGGGACACAGGCAAAGCAGTGCTAAGAGGAAAATTCATAGCACTAAGTGCACTGGTAAAGAAACTGCAGAGATCTTACACTAGCAACTTAGCAGCACATCTGAGAGCTCTAGAACAAAAAGAAGCAAACTCACCCAAGAGGAGTAGACAGCAGGAAGTAGTCAAACTCAGGGCTGAAGTCAATCAAATAGAAACAAAGAGAACAACACAAAGAGTCAGCAAAACCAAAAGCTGGTTCTTTGAGAGAATCAACAAGATAGTTAAACTCCTAGCCAAACTAACTAAAGGGACTAGAGGCAGTATCCAAATTAATAAAATCAGAAATGAAAAGGGAGATAAAACAACAGAAACAGAGGAAATTTAAAAAATCGTCAGATCCTACTACAAAAACCTACACTCAACAAAACTGGAAAATCTAGATGAAATGGATGATTTTCTAGACAGATAACACATAGCAAAGCTAAATCAAGAGCAGGTAAACTTTCTAAACAGGATCACATCCCATAAGAAAATAGAAGTCATTAAAAACCTCCCAACCAGAAAAATCCCAGGACCAGACGGATTCAGTTCAGAATTTTACCAGACCTTCAAAGAAGACTTAATACCAATATTTCTCAAAATATTCCATAAAATAGAAAAAGAAGGAACGTTACCTAATTCATTCTATGAAGTCACAATTACTCTGATACCTAAATCGCACAAGGACCCTACCATAAAAGAGAACTTCAGACCAATCTTGCTTCTGAGTATTGACACAAAAATACTCAATAAAATTCTCCCAAACCGAATCCAAGAGCACATCAACACCATCATTCACCACAATCAAGTAGGCCTTATCCCAGGGATGCAAGGTTGGTTCAATATGCGAAAATCCATTAGTGTAATCCACCATATAAACAAACTCAAAGAAAAAGATCACATGATCATCTCATTAGATGCAGAAAAAGCATTTGACAAAATACAGCACCACTTCATCTTAAAAGTATTAAAGAGGTCAGGAATTCAAGCCACATAACTAAACATAATAAAAGCAATTTACTACAAGGCAACAGTCAATATCAAATTAAATGGAGAGATTAAAGCAACCCCACTAAAATCTGAGACAAGACAAGGATGCCTACCCTCCCCATATCTAGAATTAAACTTGAGCAAAGTGACCAGATATAAAATTAACTCAAATAAGTCAGTAGCCATCCTTTATACAAATGATAAACAGGCTGAGAAAGGAATTAGGGAAACAATTCCCTTCACAATAGCCACAGAAAATATAAATATTTTGGGGTGATTCTAAGCAAACAAGTGAAAGATCTTTATGATAAGAATTTCAAGTCTCTGAAGAAAGAAATTGAGGAAGAGCTCAGAAAATGGAGAGATCTCTTATGCTCATGGATTGGCAGAATTAGCATAGTAAAAATGGCCACTCTACCAAAGGCAATCTACAAATTCAATGCAATCCCCATCAAAATGCCAACACAATTCTTCAAAAACATGGAAAGAACAATTCTCAAATTCATCTGGAAAGGCAAAAAGCAATTCTTAACAATAAAAGAATGGCTGGGGGAATCATCATCCCTGACCTCAAGCTCTGCTACAGAGCAATAGTGATAAAAACTGCATGGTATTGGTACAGAGAGAGACAAGTTAAGCAATAGAATAATAGAATAGAATTGAAGACCCAGAAATAAAACCACACACTTATACAATTTGATCTTTGATAAGAAGCCAAAAATATACAATGGGGAAAAAATATCTTCAGTAAACGGTGCTGGTCTAACTGGATGCCTGTATGTAGAAAATGAAAATAGACCCATATTTGTCACTATGCAGAAAGCTCAAGTCCAAGTGGATCAAGAACTTCAACATAAAACCAGATATACTGAATCTAATAGAAGACAGAGTAGGAAAGAGCCTTGAACTCATTGGGACAGGGGGAAATTTCCTAAACAGAACTCCAATAGCTCACTCTCTAAGGATCAAGAGTTGATAAATGGGACACCATGAAACTGGAAAGCTTCTGTAAGGTGAAGGGCATAGCCAATAAGACAAATCAGCATCCTACATATTGGGAAAAAAAATCTTCATTAACCCCACATCTATAGAGGACTAATATCCAAAATATATAAAGAACTCAAGAAGTTTACCACCAAAAACCCAAACAACACAATGAAAAAGTGACAAAAAGAACTAAATTGAGAATTCACAGTAGAGGAATCTCGAATGACTGAGAAGCATCTAAAGAAATGTTTAAAGTCCTTAGTAATCAGAGAAATGGAGATCGAAACAATTCTAAGAGTCCACCTTACACCAATCACAATAGCTAAAATCAAAAACTCAGTTGACAGCACATGTTGGAGAGGATGTGGAGAAAGAGGAACACTCCCCTCTTGCTGGTAGGATTGCAAACTGATACAACTCTGGAAACCAATCTGGAGGCTCCTCAGAAAACTGGAAATAGATCTACCTGAAGACCCAGCTATACCACTCGGGCATAATCCCAAAAGATGTTCCACATGCTACAGGGGCACATGCTCCACTATGTTCATAGTGGCCTTATTCGTGATAGCCAGAAGCTGGAAACAACCCAGATGTCCCACAGAAGAAGAATGGATACAGAAAATGTGGTTTATTTACACAATGGAATACTACTCAGCTATTAAGAATGAAGACATCCTGAGTTTTGTAAGCACATAGATAGAACTAGAAAATTCTATCCTGAGTGAGGTAACTCAGACCCAAAAGGACATGCACAGTATGTTCTCACGAATAAATGGATATTAGCCAAAAAAAAAGGTACAGAATAACCATGATACAGTCCACAGAACTCAATAAGGTCAACAAGCTGAAGGGTCTAAGTGAAGATGCCTCAGTTCCACTTGAAAGTGAGAGGAAAGCAATTACAAGGGGTTGGGAGGGAGAGACAGAGGAGGGAAAGGGGATGACCTGGTATTGAGTGAGGAAAAAGGACTGAAGAAACCCTGGGGGAGAGCAGAAAATAATGAAAGCAGGTGACCTGGGGAAGCAGGGGGTTGGGAGGACCCTCTAGAATATGCCAGAGAAGTGAGAGACTCTGAGGACTCAAAAGTGGAGACCCTATATGAAAGGCCCTATAGTGGGGAGAGGGAACTTACTGAATCCACCTCCAGCAGAAAGTCGGGGCATCAAGTGAGGGATGGGGTTGCCATCCCATAGCCAAAGCTCTGACCCATAATTTTTCCTGTCTGAAAGAAATGCTGGGATGGAAATGGAGACAAGCCTGAGGAAAAAAGGTCCAGAGATAGGCCGAAAGTGGGATCCAGCTCAAGGGGAGGCCCCAAGACCTGACACCATTACTGAAGCTATGAGGCGTTCACAAAAAGGGTCCTGCCATGACTGTTCTCCAAAAGACCCAGCAAACAACTGAAAGAGTCAGATGCAGATCTGTGCACCCAACCAATGAGCAGAAGCTGCTGACCCCTCTGGTTGAATTAGGGAAAAGCCGGAGGAAGCTAAGGAGGAGGGCAATCCTGTAGGAGGACCAGCAATCTCAATTAACCGGGACCCCTGAGATCTCTTAGATACTGGATCACCAACCAGGCAGCTGAGATGAGGCCTCCAACACAGATACAGCAGAGGACTCTGAGGCCTGGGTTCAGTCAGAGAAGATGCACCTAACCCTCAAGAGACTGGAGGCCCTGGGAAGTTTAGAGGTCTGGTGGGGCGGATGGAGTGGGGACATCCTTATGGAGATGGGGGGGTTGCGGGGTGCCTCAAGGAGTTATGGGATGTCGAACTGTCCAAGGTGGACAGGGAGGGGAATAAAATCTGGAGTGTAAAAGGAAAGAGAGAGAGAGAGAGAGAGAGAGAGAGAGGAAGGAAGGAAGGAAAGAAAGAAAGAAAGAAAGAAAGAAAGAAAGAAAGAAAGAAAGAGAGAGAGAAAGAAAGAAAAGAGAGAGAGAGGGAAAAAGGCAACTAATGTCTGTAAAGTGCAATGGCTGGCCAATTGGGATAATCCAAGAAATAATAGGAGAGAGTCAAAATGTGAGTCACCAGGTGTCCACAGGAGAGCTTAGTCTCATACTACTTCATTCCCAAGAGGAGAGGAGGTTTTAGCTATAGCTTTAGGGACCAGATAAGGAAACCAAAGAATCTAAAAAAAAAAAAAAAAAAAAAAAAAACAAAAACAAAAACAATTAGGGCAAAATGAGCACCGTTGGTGGAATCCCTAGCATCTCCCCATTCTAGTGCCTGGATGACACGTACAGCACTGCCTTATCTTCATCTCTCACATCCCACTAACACTTTTACAGACGCTTATGCCTGGTCCCTAGTCATAGACAATTGTCGCTGTCAGCTTAAGTTGTTCATGGGAGGAAAATCGTTCTGCACCTGGAGGGACATGAGAGAGACTAATAACTAAGTGTTAAGTAAAAGTTTTTGAGCTTCAGAACCCTACCCAGGTTGCATTGATATACACATAGCTTTTGTACATGTACATTTGTTTTGAAAATCTGTGTAACTCTAGAGGCAAGAAATCTGGAATAATTGACGAACATTTAGAGGCATACCTGTATTTTTGGAAGAGAAGACAGAGGCCGTGCACCTGAGACCCAGGATGAGACGTGATGAATCTGCTAGAATTGAATCATTATATTTTTCAGAAATCATAAAAACTTGTGGTCATATAGTCTTTGTTGTAACCACATGTGCAAATGTGTTTTAATTGGAAAGACATCAGCTTGGCGACCTGATTAACATATCCGGCTTTCTTACCGAAGTATGGTGACGGTGACTAATACAGGAACACACATGACTCAAAGTTAATTGCATAACCTAAAAGCCCCACTCTCCTTGAGCAACAACTTCCTGTATGACTTGAAGACTGGTGCATAGCTCAGAGATTCTCTTCTTCCAAGCAGTCCTTACTGTGTATTGAACTCTAGGAAGGGACCCCTTGGATCGTGAAATTTCCAAAAAAAAACTTTAGGCTTTTGAACAATTCCTTAGCCTTGTAGGTTTTGTTTCAACTCAGAGGAAATCATTACACAATATTATATGTCTTCCTCTAGCTCTTACAATCTTTTGATCACCTCTCTCACAAGAGTCCCTGATCCTTGGAGAGGATAACATAATTTTTTCCATGGCTGAGAACGGATCTACTGTGTTACAGCAACAACAGCAACTTAATCTCAGAAGTTATAGGTCTGACAAGTTATAGGTCTCCATTACAGCTCCATATATATATATATATATATATATATATATATATATATATATGGATCTACAATATCGTCATTCAAGGAATTTTGTCCTAGCTTATGCTAGCAGATGGAAGACCCATCTTGCAGAAGAGACCTTAAATCCATAAGGAAAGCAGTGGGTTGTCAACCCAATATTGCACATCTTACCTGGCATATTGGCACTGTAGTTTGTGTGGTCTAAAGCTGAGCAGGACCGTAACTGACAGCGCTCCCTAAGTAGCTCACGTGGCGCCTTCCAGCACTATGAAACTGAGCCAGGAGGAGAAAACTTCGAGTTCAGCCGCAGCCTGATTTCTCTATGCTCTGAAACCATAGCGTTTGGTATCTCCATCAATAGGGATTCAGCACCTAGTTCTGACATGTAACCAGCAGCAGTGACAATTGCTTTTGTAGTTTTGGGTGTCTTTATTGTTTCCCTGGACAACAATTCCTATACACACAGTCCAATCCTAGCACTATTTCTTTTTAATTCAGCCATCAAATTGCTTCTAGGAGTGTCCTTTGTTACACACGAGTCTTCATTTAAACTTTTTAACCAATGTCTTATTTTTCTTTCTGGTGATTTTTCAAATTTTATAATAAGCTCAAGGGTTAGTATTATATAGGTAAACTTCTTTTTAATAGAGTGTTAGGCCAGAGCAACCTCACTTTATTTAAAGTAAGTGCCTCTTGGCCTTGGACAACTGAGAAGATATTGACAACGAAGGATTAGCAAGGTCCAATACAGAACAAAAACACCTCATCACTTCTTATTAGAAATATTTAGTTAATATTGAGCACAATGCACAGGTAGAGGATATTATTACATTTAGCTTTTAATGATCCATAAACATTTTCCATAAATCATCTGGACTCTTACCTTGGGTCACTGCTGTTCAGGCTATTTGCATCTTCCAATCCCTGAGGTTCTCAGCCAATGGAGTTCTCAGCCAATGGACTTGCACCACAACATGCTAAGGACAGTGTGCTGCACTTTATCCTGCTGTGTCTTCTATTATAGCTGCTTCCTGATCCTGCCAGCCTTGGGCCCAGCACTGTCTTCCTTCTCTCCCATTGCCTACACCTGGCTGCTGAGAGGATCCCAGGCTGGACAAACAACCTCTGTCTCCAGTGTACTTTGCATTATATATTCTGGGGGCAATATTGCCCACCCTTAGGTCAAGCTTAATCTTCTCCTTCTGCACCGTTGCACTAACTATGTCTGTTATGGACTACTGCTCAGAGTTCGCAGCTTTCAAACAGCTGACTAGCATAGCATTTGGCTTCTTTTTAATTCTTCAACAAAGAACATCTGTCTTGACACAATTTGCATCCAAGTGACCCTGAAAAACTCTATTTTATGCTTTACCTATCTTTCTTAACTTTACAAATTTGTTTTACACTCTAGTCTAAATCACTTACTTTGGCCAAAACCTCATGCATCGTATAAAGATCACGGCTCAGTATGAATCTCAGCAAAGCCACTAAAGCTTCATAATGTTCCTGAGATCACTGAGGAACCAACCTCTTTAATTTTTTGATGTAATGTGTTCGTGCATGTGTGTGTGTGTGTGTGTGTGTGTGTGTGTTAACATGTGGAAGTCAGATGGCAACTTTCAGGAGTCAATTCCCTTCTTCTACTTCATGGGCATTGAAGTCAAGACATTAGCTCTTCTGTAAGAATAGTCCTATGTGGCCGGGAGAACTGAATATCAACATGGCCTCTCCTCTCCTAAGTTTACCACTAATTCCTCTTCTTCTTTTATCTTCTTCTAGTCCCTCATATTCATGGGGACCTCAGACAGTAATGACCAAGTACCACTAATGGCCTCTATAACCCAAATCATCAAGGAATGATTTCCCTCATATAGCCTCAGGCTTGCGGGCTTTGTCTTAAGAGTTGTAGTGCTATTACTTAGTTTCTCTGCTGTGACAGAGCTCAAGACAGATAATATCTGCCCCCATGTCTCAATACCTTGGGGCCCAACATATTTCTAGGCTCTTTCATGGCTTGTCAGTAGTCTTTCTGAATTCAGGCATTTCAAGTGCTAAGTATTTCTTGATATTTATACTCTTTTGTGAAGAAGATCCCATCTGCCTGTCCAGTTATATACTTCTCCTTCTTTATCAAAGCTTGAATCTGATGGGCATCTTTTTACCATAGCTACCATGTCCACTGTCTTCTTCAATATCTAATTCTTTCCATGCTTTCCAGGGGTAGGGATTCCAGGATTCTCTAGCACAGATCTAACTTTATTCTTTTCCCCTCATCCTCTCCCCCATAAGGAGTGGTAACCTAGCAGTTACATATCATTCTCTTTTGTCATATTTACCTGCCAATTCAGAGGTTCTATAGAAGACTAACTGCATATCCCTTTCCTGGTACTTTATACCTCAACCAAGCAATTTGACTCTGAGTATCCCAGCTGCACATTTTATCACACAGAACATAGCAACAGCCAATACAACTGCCCTGACAAATGGATGGCAACCTCATCTCATGTGTACCACTCTTAGTGTTTTTAAGCATTCTCTAGTCTGTTTTAGGGTATCCTTGTAGTCACACACCAAGTCCCATTCATTAAGGAAGCATTCTACTCCATACAGTATGAAGGAAGATGGCAACTGGGGTTCTTCCTAAGGATATTCTGTTTTCAGACAGCTCTCCATTGGTGATCCTCATTCTGTCACCCATATGAGACAGTTATAAGGTATACAAATCCATAGTACACAGAGATAGGTAGCCATATTTGGGCTGTCTCTGAAAATACAAGCCCCCACTCCAAATACAGATAATCCCCAGTTGCATGTCTCAGTTCATGTAGAATAAGTCATACAACCATGTTTCCCCAGTTTATCTTTAGATCTGTTGGTCCTTACACAGTATCAATGTTGTATGATACTTCCTGAGAAACATGGGCAAATATGTCCTCTCCACAGATGAAGCACAACCTCCAGAGAGAATTGATTCTACTGGTTAGCTTTTGTGAATTTGACACAAACCAGTGTCACTTGGAAAGAGAGAACCTCAGTTAAGGAATTATCTTTATCAGACTGGGCTGTAGGATGTCTATGGGGCATTTTCTTGGTTTATTTTTAATGTGAGATGGACCAGCATACTGTGCTTGTACCACCTTTAGGTGGTCCTGAGCTATATAAAAAGGGAAGTTGAATAAGCCAAGAGGAGCAAGCCAGTTACCAGTATTCCTCCATGATATCTGCTTCAAGTCTTGCCTTCAGACGTCTGCCTTTGGTTCCTGGCTTTGACTCCCTGTCCTGATGGGCTATTAAGGATGAAAAAAAGAAACAAATTTTTCTTCTATTCATTGCTTTCTGGTCATTATTTTTATTATAACCCGAAAATGTAAATGAATACAGTAGTAATTTCACAGAAGTCCAACTTGGCAAACCAATAGATTTACTGGGGTTACTTACACAAGTATAGGTGAGGAGTTATTTACAAGACCCTGGAGAACTCAAGTGAAACTGTATCATGGAAATGCCCTCTAGTCTGGATGCATCCCTGGGGCTCCCTGAAAGAGGTGAAAGTGGTGAGTATCCTCTCCCAGTTGTCCTTGCTGCTTATATATCAATGGAGAGAGACTTTAAGAATCTTATGTTTCTGCAACTTCCTGAGTAGTAGTGAACTGTGTACTTCCTGAGTCTTGTAAGTTTTGCTTCCTTCCTGAATCTTATGGAACATCCATTCAGGATGGAATGTTTCAGTTTGGAAGATATTGCTATTCAATTTTTTAATGTGGCTCATGGTTAGAGTGTTCTGAACCTTGTTTTTGAGCCATCACTCAAAAGTATACTTGTCCTATATTTCACCAAACTCAGTCATGTGGGGAACTAAAAAAAAGTCAATTAAGGCTACCCGTACTCCTTTGCTCAGTCCTGTTGAAGTCTGTGGTGGCTGTTCCTCACCTGTCAGCCAGTGAATGCACTGTGTCCTCTCTTACAATCCCCATCTTTGTTCATTAAAGTTCCTATTATCAACCTATTTGTCTGGGTTATTACACACTTCCTTGTTTCTATTTTTTCCTTCTATGGCACCTGTAATAAGCAATAGATGGAATCATCTTCATGAGCTATTCCTTAGAGAAGTAAATATTTCATGGAACAACACGCTAGAGATTAGTGGGATTAGGGAGCACAAAGACAATGTTTGTGATACGATTCTATTGCTAGGAATAAATACCACGGCCAAGGCAACTGACCAATGAGAGCATTTAATTGGAGGCTTGCTTTCAGTTTCAGAGGGTTAGGCCACCATGACAGGGGGCATGATGGCAGGTAGGCATTCATGGTGCTGGACCAGTAGCTGAGAACTTACATCTGCTCTACAGACCGCAGGCAGGGGTGGAGGAAGATTTGAAGCCTTAAAGCCAACCCCCATTGACCTTCTCCAACAAGGTTTCACCTATGAATTTTTCCTAAATAGTCCACCAACTGGGACCATTGAAGTAGATGAGCCTACGGCGGCCATTCTCATTCAAGACAGCACATACCACCATCCTTAAAGGAAGAGAAAATAGAAAACAGCACACCAGTCACTTAGCTTGTTACTCAAGACTTAAAGCTGGCTATATTTAGATTTCAATTGTCTGAGCACCTAACCTTGGATGAGAGGAGCAGTCAAAGAAAATGTGTGCTTGGCATGTACTATGTGCTTTCAAATCTCAGTTGTTTATTTTTAAAATACTAACCCAGGTTTTATACAAGCTGTGTTACTTCCTCAAACTGTCATGGAGATAGCAATGGCTTCAACACTTTAGGACTGGTGTGAGGACGAAGTGATTTTCTTTTCTAGACCAATGATGGCATAAACACAAATATTCCAGGTCTACTACCATTCAATACTTAATTGATAAAGGTAGCATTGTTCTAGGTATTATAGACATAGCAGTGTCAAATAGAACAATCCTTTCCCATTCTGTTTCCCTGTTGGTCATTGGTTTATTAAGCAGATACCCACTCATGTGCTTAGCACTCCTAGAAATGGTGCCAGCTGATTATCAAGACTGACCTTATATCTGCTTTCAAATTTTGTATCTTTCATTTAGGTGTGATCTCTCCATGTACACTATGTGTCTTGTTAGACCACTAGCTATCTTAATTGTCACAGCTTAAAAAAGGATTACTAAATAGAGATTTATTTCATCGACATTAAATAGTCAACAGATAAATGAAAGAATGAAATGGATACCTACATTCATTCTACACACCTAAGTTACCACTGACTGGGGATTTAGAATAGATTGCAAGTCAACCACCTTGGTCAAAAAAGCACTTCACACACTGTTCCTCCAGTGAGGTCCCTGAAATCCATCCTGCTTTCCTACACTGAGGGTTATATTTCACAGGCAATTTACAGAATGGAGAGGAGCAAAAATCCTATTGAAATTCAGGGTTCCAGGGAATATATTAAGTAGAACATGGGAACATGCTCAGGATCTATTGAAACAGAAGCTGTAACTGGACTTGTATTAGGTTTCCTTTCTATTTGATGTAAGAGTGAAATAAATTGGAAAAGGTGAAATATCTGTACATATGAAAACAAAATGGAGGACATACCTAAAACACCCTTTGAAGCCTTTTCCAGGTGTTGTTTTCTAGTCAGACTGGTACTGAGAGAAGTATAAAAACACCATTTTAGAATAGCTGGTCTGACATCACTTACTGAAATGTAGACAGTAAATGACTTTAAAGGAGTTTCCACTGTAATACAATGTAAGGCAATAGCATTTCCACAGAAGAAAAAGCCATATGCAGGCATTGTGAAAAGTAGGAGAGGGAGAAAAACCTGGGAATTTCCTCCCATTTAGCTGAAGGAGAACCGAAACACTGCAGATGTTTTGTTAAATCCTGCAGTCCATTGCTCAATCTGGAAGATGTTTCTTTAAACAATTTAGGAGATGCAGTCTGACCTACTTTCTATGTCCATGCTTATGGGAAGTAAGCAAGGAAATGATTTTATAGAGAAATGACTCAGAGACCTTTGAGCTGACCCTACATGCAAACTATTGGCAAGAAGTAAATAAGAACTGTAATGCAATCAGAGATTTCAGAACAAAATATTCCTTCTCTTGAATAGAACAAGAGGAGCTAAATCTTTCCAAACCCAAGTGGCAGTCAAGGAAGGATAATTTAAAGACATTGATGAAGCTCTGGGAAAAAGGCAACCATATTTTACTTATTGATACAGTGAGCAGGATTTAAGTTTCTTTCTGTAGGATTGCTGTATATTTCTGTATTTAAGATATTAAAAATAACAAACAATGATTGTTATTTTTCCCTTAAGGAAACGAGGTATGGCTATGCAGGTAAGTGCAGAATATAAGGTTTCAACTGTCACCTGATGGATGAGCCATTTGTTCATGGTTCAGAACATGCTTTCATATTCAAGAATGGATTACACATGCTTTAGAAAGTCTTTTGCATGACGTGATACTGGAATTGAGAGAGATACTACTGGTAAAGTAGATGCCGATATGTTTCTGTGATAAGAGGGATTGAAAAAAATGTTGACATTTATTGAACTGTGTTTCATCTGGAAAACCAAGAACACATTGTGCTGGAGGCCAGACTTCTGCTTCTCCCCTGAAAAACCAAACAAAAACACAAAATCAAAACCAAAGAAAGTGCCTCCAATGGAATTTGTCTTGTGCAGATATAAAATCTCTATGAGATAATGTTATAATCAGATTATTTATATTTCACAGGCATTAGTCATAAAGAGGACAGTTACAGATATATCTTCCCAAGCAACAAATTATAATTTTTTTCTTATAAAAATTTCTCAATGCTGTGTTTTTTTAGACATGTTCGATACTAGGTTGACATACCTGTCCACATACTCAATGATACACCTTCTCTGAAATTTAAGCATCAGTGCTTTCTCTGAACTCTATATATCTGCCCTTTCTAATTCATAGCTTTGCATGAAGTTAAGTTTTGGAGAAGATTAGAGTCAGGTCCAGAGAACCTGATTGTTTAAGGATGTGAGTGTTGAAATTAGTTCTGTGGAAAGCATATTTCTATCTCAAGAAATTTGGTAACGCACATAAGTATCACAAAAAAAAAAAAAAAAAAACAAAACCACACATGCACAGGGAGAAAGAGAGGAGGTCGGGGAGGACATCAATGGATGCTATTAAAGATGATGCACCGGTTTAATTGTCTTTTCAATCTTCTGTGTCATTGGTCTTGAGAAATGTCAGTTCTTCTTTATGTGTATTGAAGCTCATATAGGAAAATGGATGGAAGACAGTTACTTAAGATCTATATAATTATATTAAGATGTTGTATGTAAGACAATGGCATGTTCTAGCTCATCCAGTTAACAGTGCAAACGTTGACATGCCCCTTGTAGCACAATAGAAAAAGAGGCGTTTTGATTTTTGGTGGATGACAATCATAAATGCTCCCTGTGGTTTAGTATCATGGCATAGAATCAGATAACCAAATGATGATCAGACAAGCGGCCAGTACTGTGAGTGGAGGAGTTGTGTCTGTGGTGACTTTGTTCCCAGTGCTGGGTGCCATGAGTTTCATTGGGGCAGAAATTGCTACCTTATCCATAGCAGGAACAATGATGGCAGACACAGCAGAGGCAATGGGGTGCAGCTGCATAGGAAGCCTACTTGTCACCCTAAAGTCATTGGGACAGCTGGACTCTGCATCATGCAACGTCCTACTGGGCACTGTTAGATCAGCTTTTGGGGCCCAGTTAGGGGGGTTAAGAGACACCCACTGTCCCTCAGTTGATAGTGAAGTTGAAAAGAATAATTAGGAGGCAATATACCGCAAGATGGACTCCCCAAACCCTCACTGAAGTCAGCGAGAGATGAAAAACAACAGTTACATGCTGGTAAGCAAAAAACAAAGAAAGAAAGAAAGAAAGAAAGAAAGAAAGAAAGAAAGAAAGAAAGAAAGAAAGAAAGAAAGAAAGAAAGAAACAACAACAACAACAACACCCACGCCATGCACCTTTAATCCTCCTTTCTGCCTTTTCCCTACCGCACTGGGCTTAAACTGGTGCATGGTCACATCCAGCTTTTTTACCTCTGTATTGGAATTCAACTTCAGATCTCTATGCTTGCAGGGCAGATAAACTCTATTTTTGACTGGAAAAGAAAATGCATATTGTGTAGTTAAAGATCCAAGTGACCGCATTATGATTTATTTATGGACCAGCCAGAAAAGGACTTTAAAAGGAAGGTCAAGCTAGGCAGCCAGAACTACCAATGTGTGCAGTGGGCAGGTTGGGACTGCGGCTGCTTCCACATGGTAGACTTTCTACAAGGATCTTTGGATGGAGTACCTTGGTCAGAGAAAGATAATAAAGAGACCAGAACACACACCATCTGGTCTAACAGAAGGGGAGATGGAAAGCATCAACAGGGAGTTAGAATTGTTATGGAAGGCCAGACGGAGAAGCATTGATTAAGATTATTTTGTTGATTAGGTGATACTGTGTGATTTATGCTCCAGGCAAGGAAAAGCAAACAATTGTTCATAGAGAGTGAAAGACAGAATGTTATAGAGCTATGTTTTCATGTGACTTTAGAAGCCTCTAGAAAAGTAGGCCTGTCTAGTAGGAAGGGCCAAGTGGAGGAGAGCTCTCTGAGAGTCTGGAAGGAGACACCGAGAACTGGAGGTTCGCGGTAGTTGGAGCGGGCGATAGTGGAACAGTGGGAGAGTATATCACACATGAGTTCATTTGGGTTTTTTTTTTGTCAGTCAGAAGCTTAGAAGTTTCTGGCTTTAGAGGCATTCTGAAAGACACACCAAGGGAAAAGCATGCTGATCAGGCTAAAAGCTAAGTGGTAAATCCACAACACCCCAGGCCATCAAGGTTGAATTGCTTGCCCCAACTGGAAGTCACACCCGAGAGGCTGGATCAAATGTTATCATTGGATATTGTAGGATGTCCCCAGATAATTAGCAACATATATTATTTTTCTTCTTTTTTAGTGTTTTATTGTGTTTGTGTGTGTATGAATGTGTATATACCTCTGTGTGTATTATACGAAAAACTCATGTGGACTTTAAATGTATATTCTGAAGCTAATTTCTCATTGGGCATGATGGCTCACCTACAACTCTAACACTAGGAAAAGAGGCAGAAGCAAGCAGATATCTCTCAGAGCTGAACAGCAGTCTGGTCTACATAGCAAATTCCTTGCCAGCCAGGAGAATATAATACAGTGAGAATATATAGTGATGATGATAATAATAATGTCTTGTCTTATAAAGCAGCGCTGGCCATTTAACCCAAAGCCTTGCACATACCAGGCAAGTGCTCTGTCATTGAGTTTTATCCTCAGTCACAAAATTACATGTCTGAAAATTTTCATAGACCTCTTCCTTTCTCCATCTCCTCTTCAATTCCCCTTTCTACTCGCTCTCTCTTCCGTCTCTCTTTTTACTGCTTCTTTCCAATATCGTCTTCCACTCTTCCCAATAGAAGTCTTTTCTTTATACTCACTAAAGAGTGTCATGCTCACTTTTAGAACTCCTAATAAGACAAAGTATTAGTGGTCAACATACCCATGTAGAATGTTTACATGTTTACGGAGTATCTCAACGTGACCCCTTCTCTAGAATCAAAGCGAGTCTTTGGCTTATGCCTGTCACATGTCGAGAATTTAGAAAGCCTTTTATGTATGTTAATTTTGTTTACAGTTTTATGAAGAAGGAACTATATTTACATCCATGGAAACAAATACATATTAATGAGGTTGGTGAATGGCCCAAGGTCATTCCAAACAGTAAGAGAACTAACTCAATCAAGTTATCTTCTGACCTCCCCACATAGCACACTCACACACACACACACACACACACACACACACAATAAATAAATAAATAAATAAATAAATAAATAAATAAATAAATAAATAAACAAACAGATAAATGTATATGATAACACTTCAGAAAAGAAATACATGTTTATGGAAAGGGAAGCCTTTCCCAAGCTCACCACAGGTTTTCAGTGGACCACATGCAAACCCCGATGTTTCCTAAGCTTCACGGCTTTTATTATTGCTCCACATTACACTAGTGAGGCTCTCAGATACCTCACCTCAGTCGCAATGATGAGGAAGCAGAAGTTCAGACAGAGCAAAACTTTCTACTAACCATGGAATTAGCCCTGGACTCACGACGTCCATCCCCGGCCTAGCTCCTCTTACCAGTCCTACCCACCGCTACCGAGTTGCCCAACGGAGAGTAAGCAGAGACTCTGGAGAAGGAGATGATGGCTATATGGCCAGATCCCTTCCAAGCCTCATCTTTATTAGAGATAAATGTCTTGGTAATTCAAATCTGTCATTTCTCTTTTTTGCAAGGGATCTGTTGCATGAAAACATTTGTAAGGTGTTAACTAATCATCAGAAGGTACTTGAAACACGTATTTCTCGGTGACAAATGTCACCTGCTTCATAGACCAGATGTTTTGTTTTTATTGAACTCTGGAGATTGAATGAGAGCAAGTCTCCATTGCCACAGCTCCACTCTACTCAAGAGCAGGAAGGATGTTCCTTCCGTGTGCAAGGTGAAGCCTCCAGGCATGAGAGTCCCTTTTAGGTACACCCAGTTGCTTCTCCACTTCACCCTAAACACTTGCAAAAGGATAGCATTGAGTATCAAAAGTGTTACCTTGGGCAATTCATAAAGTTGCACTGAATAGAATTATCACCTTGAAATGACAGGGTAAAACTCCCTTTACAAAAACAGATTAGAGACAAATTAGACTGTGGGCCAGGTCACTCTGATTGTTAATTAGTGATAATGGAAATACAATTAGCATAATGAGTTCCAATTACTGTATATGGAGAAATATGGACATACTTCTTTCATAAATCTTCGTGCCAGAAAAAATAAAACGCACCTGGTTCAACAAAGCATGTCCTCCTATGCAGAAACCTTCCTGGTACGTGACTCCTGTCTTCACGGGAAGTTAAGTCCTCCCTCTGAAAGGTTGTGATTTGGGGGGAAAACACTGTATTTCCCTGTTTGGTAGCCAATCGGTTTCATCCTCGCTCAGCTTCTGTTTTAAGCTTCCTAGAAAAATCTAACCATCTGTTTCTTTAGTTGCGGGTTAAAAACATTGTGGAGAATCATAAAGCATTCCATCAAGTGAGCTTATTGTCTTTGAAATGTCAACGAGTCCTCCTTTCCGCCTGTGATAGGATCTGAAATTGGAGAGTCAATTACAGTCACATATTTATACAAATCAGAACGCTTTTCCAAAACTCGGTGGAAGAATGAACGAGAGCGAAAAAACAGCTCAGCTCGGAGCTTCAGTCAGAAGCCTGTGGGGATGGCAAGACACTTAGCTCTACATATTTGCACTCCGGTGTCTATGTATTTATTGTCACCTTGGTCTTTAATGTCCTAATTGCCACCACGGGTGGACTTTGTCTTTCTCAGAGTCTCGTCAGGCAATGGCAGAGCCCTGCCGACTCCTCCCTTCCAGTCTCACGTGCTACCTTTCATGCTATGCTCAACTGTTGACAGATTACATTCCAAGGCTGGTTACAACTCAGGCCATTTGGCCAATGAATGGTAATGAATGTGGACTGTTCAGCTCACATAGGTGACATTATCCCTCACACTGGGGGAATGTGCCATCTTCCTTGTTGCACCCTGTAAATCTGATAGATGCTATTAACCTTTTCAGTGAATCCCCATGGATCACTGCAGTGGAGAACCTCAGTAGTAATTGCGAAGACAAAAAAGCCCCAGCATGCCTATATTCCCTGTAAGGATTGAAGAAATAGGCAAGTTGGCTACTCAAGTGTCTTTTCCCCAACTGATCCTGTGATTTGCTCTCAGCTGTCAGCTCATACCCCAGCCCCTGTGCTTCTGAATCTCTCCAATGCCCACACGTTGTAGATCTCATAAGGCCTTCAGAACAATTCCGCTCTCCCTGTTTCTGAACTGCACAAGCTGTAGACAGAAGGGTGCATAGCTACCGACAGTCTGCTGACATCGTGGACCTCCTGGAGGAAAACCCTTCTTACTCTAATGCTTCTGATTCAGAGCACAGCTGGGCTTTGCTTGTGGTTGTCGTATTTTAACCTACCCGGGTCCCCTCAGTCTGCCGGGAGCATTTGTAAAGTGGATTATTTAATAAAAAAAAATGCTTGTCAGGCATCATTCTCTTTCAGACACTTGAGCTGCTTTTTCTAAAAATGGCTTCACACCACCACTATCTCTTCTCAAAATGCACGCACCACAAGGCCTACCCCCCACACACACACACACACACACACACACACACACACACACACACACACACACACACATGCATGTACATACTCTCACACACAGAATCAAAATGATCATTGACATCTTGTCAGCCTGTATTTATTATGGGATGTATAGTGGAGCTTAAAAAGACAAGCTTCTCTCCCTGGTATTTTTATTATTAAAGCATATATTAGATCTATGCTTCTTCGTAGATTTAAAAGGAGGAAGCAACACTTTAAGGAGCACAGAAGGTATCCTGGGGAAAAGATGGGTGTCTAGGTCACAGGGCAGTGCTGTTCTGACAGGTATAATGATGTGACTCTGATAAAATACTGATTATAATGGGTACTTGATAAATACTTATTAGTAGGTCTTTGGCAAACCAGTGCCATTCTCTAGGCTTTGGCTGACTTATAGCTCAGTTGGGGCATCTCAAGTCCAAAATCTAAAATCTGAAAAAGCTCCACGTTCAAACCTTTTGTGCAATGATTTGACAATGTACCACAAGTGAGAAATTGCACATCATAAATAAAGTTCTGATAAATACCATGTAAGCTTAGGTTTAGCTGTGGGTATGAATTGCGTATGAAACATGAGTGAGTTTTTGTATTGACCCTTTGATTCTAACCCCCATCCCTTACCCAGATGTACATGCTAATGCCTTTAAGATGCAAAAATCTGAAAAGAGCAAGTCTCAGACACTTCTGCTTCTAAGCATTTCAGATAAGCAATAATCAACCTAAATATGTGACTTTTGCCTAAAACATTCTAGTTTCCTTTGAACTCTGAGTTTTATGATTATAAGGCTAAATCCATCAGATCAGAAGAGGAGCGTGAAGATTTGAAGAGTTGTAAACATCTCCAAACTTCACTTATCTTCCCACCTAACTACTTAAACAATTGCATACAATTGGGTGTAGGTGTCCTTAGAGTCCTATATAGAATGGACTTCTATATAGGACATATGCTCTATACCTTAGAGTCTCATAGAGAATAAAGCTTAGTGGCTTCAAGTCTAGGGGTTCTTTTAAAAGAAATTAAAGACTTATTTTATTGCTTTAAATTATATGTGTATATACATATATACACACAAGAACGGTTCCTATATATATGCAATTTATATATAATTTGATTATATATTTTATATATTTATATATTTTATTTTATATAATTTTATGAGTATAATTTGAGTTTGCTGTTCTGCACTGTTTTCTTTGTTGCACTGAGTTCTTTAAAGAGTTACATATTATTCAGGAATATAATTGCTGTCCTTTGCTTTCCCCACCCTTCTCCTCCTGATAGTCTTGTTTATTCCCTCATGCTGTTTGGGCTGAGTTTCACTTCATAGATACATATGTGATTTTTACGTAGCTATGTAAACTCTAGAAAGCACAGATGAGAGAAAAATGTGATGATGTTTGTCTTTTTGAACCTGGGTGAATTTTCTTAACGTGATTATCTCTTGTTTCATCCATTTACCTGCCCGTGGTATATTTTCGATCCTTATTATGGCTGGAAAAAATCCATTGTGCATATGGAACACATTTTCCTTCTTTTCTTCACAGTTAATGTGTTTTATTTATTAAACTTGTTTATGCAAATATTGTCATAAGCATAGAAAAGTGTGATTAACTTTTACAGTGTCTTTTAGAAAAATCAAATCAAGAATTATACAAACCAACATAATAATATCTTGAATATTTTAATGATCTCCCAGAGTCAACAAAATTTCCTCAATTGAAGTGAAATCTTATTTCCTAGATGTCTTCCTGCAAAACTTATATTCCGAGAGGTTCTGTGGGAATCACCCCAATTTGAAGCAATATCCCTATAAAAAATAACATATTTATTTGTACTCTATATACTTTGGTGTTTTGTCATATGCATGGCTGTATGAAATTGCCAGTTCCCCCTCCCCCCCTGCAATAGTAGTCAAAAACAGTTGTGAGCTGGCATGAGGGTGTGGGAATCACTCCATAGGAAATGAGCATGCTAGAGGTGAACAAAATCAGCTCACAATGATTTCATAACAGCAATAGATATGATTAAATATATATGTACAGTTATATCATACCTAGTTTTCTAGTACTCCAAATATAAATATGTAGTTTATCACATTTGGAATGTGTTAAAGATAGCATTCATTGTTTTGGACATACATGTTGTACATATTACATTGTAAAATGTTAAGTATCTTGGTCTGTTCCCCTGTTGTTGGATATCTAAGTTTTTTTTATGACTTTATTGTGAATGGCCTGCAATAAACCTTAATGTGCAGGTATCTGTGATATGCTCACATGTGGTCCTGTGAAATGAATACTCAGGATGGTATGGCTAGGACATATGCTAGGTTTATGTCTAGTTTTTGTGGGCCTTCTGCACTGATCCCATAGTTGAAGAATACTAATTTTCACTCCCCAAGTCTTCCCAATGTCACACTCTCCTCAGAAATGTACTTTACGATTTCAGCAGACACACAGTTAGCCACAGCATGGCACTCTGTGATTTCCAAATAAGTTTCATGGTTCAGTGGCTCATTTTTAAGGTTTGTACTGTTTTTTTTGCATTTATCATTATGGGAAATAAAATATAGAGATGAATGACTATGAGTGCCTTTACCCATGAAATTGCTTTATGGAAAACGGACTTTTGACACCCAAAGATTCTGAGATTATGTTGATGAAGCGGCATGGCAGTATATCTAAGCGTGATCTCTCAGACTATCCTATAGCGTACCCTAAGTTCTCTTAGTTATAGGAAAACAAAACACAGGGAGCTTTTTGCCATGCAATGGGAAAAATACAATTTAATGTTCACAAAGACTTGAATGACCTAAATAGAAGACTTATTAAAGGCTTTTGGTTGTCGGCAATAGAATCTAAGGCAGACTAACATCCAGCAAAATTAAAGCATTGCAAACGTTCAGGCTTCAAGAATTCATAGCTGCAGTAAAGAGTCAAGCGGTAGCAATGTCGGCTAGCATGGAACAGTATCATTTGTCACCACTGTTGATCTCCAGCTGTTTTTCAACCTTTTGTAGTCTCTATTCAAAGATAAAAGACATAGCCACTTCTTGGTCAAAGGAAGACCAATCAAAAGTACTTAAAAATGTCAGTAGTATATAAGCAGTGGTGTGAGGGATTTCCCAATTTGTCCATTGCTTAGACAGGTGTAGCTACTCTGTAAGAGTGGGTGTAGACAGTCTGTAGTCCTGAAGGTACACAGGCAGTATACATGTGTGTCCCATGCCACAAATCTGAGAAGTGAGCCTTTAAAACAGTGAATATGTAATATTATGTAATATTATGTAATAATGTAATATGAACAGTAAAGGTTATATATGGCATAGGACTTGCATCTGAAATGTAATCACATACATTCCCACATGAAGCAACACCAAGCATCACGCCCTTCCTAGAAAGTTTCTCTCCATGTAGTTCATTCATTTTTATCTCTCCTTCAAGGGAGAACTTTGATTCTGAATTCCAATCTAATGTCTAGCTCCTTTAACTAGCTCTGGGAACCTCATGTGAATATAATCACATAGTTTAACTCTTTTGTCTTTTATTTAATTCAATATTCATATATTTATGGCATTCATCCATGCACTTGCGACTGAGATTCATTTCCTTTATTTTGTACAATGGTGCTATGTTATACGGATACGTCACAGCATTTATCAACCTCTTTCCCGTCATTTGATGGATATCCAGGTGACATCCCATACTTTACCAGTATGTGTAAAGGTACTAACGAGCATTTTTTAAAAAAGTATGTATTTTATTTCTTTAAGGTAGGAACTCTGAGATGAAATAGTTGGGTCATATGGTATGTGTGCAATATTTCATAAGAGGGAAAATGGTTCTCAACAGCAGTTGCGCCTTTCTGCTCTCAGTAGCTGGAGAATTGTAGCTGATTTGCATTTGGTGTTGATAGTCTTTTTAATTTTAGTCATTCTGCCGTAGTGATAACTCATTGTGGTTTTAATTTGCTTTTCCTTGATGACAATTCATGTTGTGCATTTCCGCATAAACATATTTCCTTTTAATGTTTCGCCTAATCTCATTTCCACCTATAAATACAGCCTGCCTTTGAATTTGAGAGCCACTTTTTTTTTTTTTTATAATCTAGCCATGATAGAATTTTAACATGGTTCCTATTTGTTTTCTTAGATTATGCTTGCTTTCCATGATTGTTCCTAGTTGAAAATTTGGGCTCTGAGTATGGACTTGTAGATATGGTAACTATATTTTCTCATTAAAAATAATGTCCACTTCTTTTTCTGGTGGTATTTAAATTTGCCATCCCCAGCTCTTGAGCTCCAATCTATTGATAGCATCCCAAGTGTGTTCTCTGACACTTGGGTGTAATTGTGGTGAATTTGAAATCCCATCCTAAGGTCACTTATTAACTATTGATGGATTCTCCTTTTCTCCACTTAATGCTAAAGTATTCATACTAACCAAGACAGATGGGAACAGCTAGAGTTTTTCAATGCCACTGCTGTGTCAGCTGTCTTTTGCTTCCCACATGTGAGGAACTCGAATGCACTTTTATAGAGAAGGTAATTTATTCAAGGTAAAGGCATGGGATGTGCGGTGGGGGAAGAAAAGAAAACAGAAAGAAAGCTCCTAGATCCATTCACAAAACCCCTCAGTTTTCAAAGACTCGCACTTTTTCTTGAACAGAGTTCTCTTGACATTAGCAACAAGAAAAATGACATCTTTGACAACAACCTTGGCTGACCCACTTTAGTGCCAAATGAAGTCTGGGTATAAGAAAGATGGCTAAGATTTCAACATCCAGGACATGTCACCCTGACAAACAATGGTACCATTTTTGGATTTCCTATGAGGCGGAAGGGTGCCCTCTGAGATTTATAAACACATCCATAATGAATGGGCGGCTGGAGTTTAAACTGCTTTTGAGCCTCCTGTGCTGTGCCGACGAGGTCTTCTGTGATTTAGAGAGGTGACATTTACTGTGTGCAGACCGATTATTCAGAGTGACTGTTTGTGTATAGACAATATTTTAAAATGGCTTGCTGTAGATGAAAAATTCTTATTAAGTCAGAAAAACAGTTTAAGTAGGTAACACTCTCTTGGTTTAGTCTGCTGTAAGTCTTACTGCTTGCCACATGGAAATTACTGAGGGTGGGAAACGGCGACGCTCCACAGGTGTGGGCTAAAATATTACCAGAGTAAACAGGTTGAGGGGCTCTAGCCTAGGCCAAGAAACTAAGTGCATATCTCTTCATCTCCCCTTATGATATATCAGTCAACACCACTGTTTTCTGCTACGGGTGCAACAACCAGTCCATCCAGCAGTACATAGATGGGAGATTCTGGGGAGTCTAGAATCTTGACACACACACTAACCTCAGTTTTCCCTGTCGATAAAATGTAAGCATTGAGTAAAAAGTTTTCTTAAAATCAAATAAAATGCTGTTCTTTCTTTATGCCTACTCTTAAAAAGCACGCCTCTCAAGCCTTCTGTAATCGCTAATACACTAGAGTCCACTGATAGCATTACTCCGTCTCACTGCCTTCATCGAAGCCCCATGGTAGTCCTTCGAAGGAGGTGGAGTGAGTATTGAACCCATTTCTCAAAGGAGAAAACAAAAACTTGAGATTAAACTCCACACCCAAGATTGCATGGCAGGAAAGAGTGGCAACAGCAAACCCACGTTGCCTTAGTCCAAGACTGTATGTCATTGTGATGCTCGAACCCCTGCCTGCTACCCAGGGCTCTCTAGAGGAGGGACAGCATGTATAACCACGAGTATCATTTTGGTGACAAATGTGAATGACATACTTTGTGGATAAATCATTTCAAGAAGACATTCACAACAAATAGACAAATAGAGTGGAATAAAGTAAGAGGACAGACTTAGACCATATTTCCAGCGGAGCCATGGCCCTCCAGGACAGACAAGCAGGTTTCTGTCTAACCAAACATCAATTTGTAACTCCAAACTTAATTTTCTCCTTTCCCTGGAAGCTTGTCAGGTTCTACCCTCCAGGGAATCCTCCCTTCTGCATCTGTGGTTGATCTTTGTTTCTAGACTAATACATATCTTCTCTCTCTCTCCTTCCCCCCCACCTCTCTCTCTGCCTGATGTCCATGCACATGCATGCCCAGCATCTTATTTTGTCTTATGCCTTAGTATGTAGTGGGTGAACAGGACTTGTGAATTCTATTAGTATACTCACCCATGGTAAGAGGTCAACAGTGTGATCAAATGAGCACCCATCCCACTTAGGATGGAGACAGGAAAGACAGGACTTACACTGCTCTGCTGTTGTTGCAATGTTACCCCAGTTCGAAGGTGGGATGTCACAGGCTTCTTCACTTGGCAAACCTGCTACTTTGCTGTCGCCATCACTATCTCTTCCTCATGGTAGTACTTATTATTATAAGACTATAACTTTGCCTACAGGATAACCACACTACAATTTATAGACCTAAAGAAACTAAGTACCAATATGGAAGATGCTTGAATCTCACTCTACAGGGGAAATAAAATAGACGTCTGAAATAGTTGGAGAGAAGGAACTGGTTGGGAGAAAGTGGGGAGAGGAATGGGATGGACATCAGGTGTGGGAAGGGAAAGGAGGAGGGCTGGGTGAGAGAACAGAAATTAGTAGGAGTGCATTTTTGGGATGGAGGAGATTCCCAGGAGTCATGACTCTAGCTGAGAATCCTAGCAGCTGGGGATACAGAGTCTGAGAAGGCCACCTTCTGTATGTGGCCAGGCAGAACTTCCAGTGAATGGAGGTGAACACTTACCCACCCACAAAACCGTCAGCTCAAAATCTGTGCAGGGATAATGATGGAGCAGAGATCAAATGATTAGCCAGCCAATGACTGGCCTAACTTGAGAGCATCCCATGTGAAAGCCAAGCCCTGCCACTATTAATGCTATTCTGCTATGCTAATAGACGGGGCCCAGCATACATGTCTCCTGAGAAGCTTCCTTCTAAGAAGCTGATGGGAACAGATTCAGAGACCTACAGCCAAACAATTGGTGGAGTTCGGGAGTCTTGTGGAAGAGTGGAGTGAAGGAATAAGGGAGCCTATGGTATCAAGGACACCACAAGAAGATCTACAGAGTAAAGTAACCTAGACCCATGGGGACTCACAGAGACTGAACCACCAACCTAAGAGTATGCATGGGCTGTACCTAGGCCCCTGACACATACGTAGCAGATGTACAGCTTGTTTTTCATCTGGGTCTCTTAACAATTGGAGCAGGGGCTGTCTCTGACTCTGTTGTGGACCTTTGGATTCCTTTTCCATTGCAGGGCTGTCTTTTCTGGCCTCAGTGAGAGAGGATGTGCTTAGCGTTGCTGTAACTTGATGTTCCAGGGATGGCTGCTACTTAGGATTCCCCTGGTCTTAGCAGAAGGGGAGAAGAAATGGGAAGAGGAGGTGTAAGGGGGGGACTGGGAGGAGTGAAAGCAGGGGGTTTCGATAAGTCTGTAAAGTTAATAAATAAACAAATTAATGGAGAAAAAAGAATGTAACTTTACTTTGTTTCTCTATTTCTCATCTATAATATAAACTCCTTAAGAAGAGAGCTATATCTGTCTCATTGATTCTTAAACTTTTATAAATATTGCACTCACTAAATTTTATGTATCAGTTAAGTATTCTACTCTGCAAATTTAAACCTTAACACACAATAATACTTGACCAGTAAAGGCTTCAGAAATGTTAAAATTGCTAAACCAGGAATAACCTTTGCTATGCCCCTGAATGTCCAGGGTCATTGCTTTGGTGAAAAACATGATATATTTTGCATTGGAGAAATCTTTTGTTTCCCCCTTTATCATCTATTCATGAAATATACAATGAAGAATGGTTTCCTTCAATGTAGTCATCCCTCTGTTGCTAAAAAAATTGAGAGCAACATTCTCAAAATTTACATTTATACAAAATGTTAACTGATTAACAAAGGCAAATCAGGGAGCTTGATTTAGTGTCAGATATCGCAGGCTTGAGGCTTTGCTCTCGTTGAATAGCATGTAACTTTCGACAAGGTATTGCATCTATAAGAACCTGGTTTTATTCTTCTAGAAAATGCGTATAGTAATAGTATCTCTATCGTTGGTTGTTAGGAAGATTAACTGAGATAATCTTCTTATTTACTGAGACAAAAACGTCAGGAAGCTTTAGACTTTATATGACTACACAGAGTGAGAAGGGGGGCTACACTTTAAATGCAAATAGTAATTGTGCTGTAGCGTTCTGCATTTTTACTTTGTGAATCAAGCATGGCTTATTGCGCCTGCTAATTTAGCTGTAACGATGTTCAAAACATATGTTTGTTCTTCTAAGAATTCACAATAGACAGACAAGTTTATTTGTTGTCTCTGGCCTGCTTGGATCATTGTAATAAGCTGCTCCATATGTAGAAAAGACTATGAATTTCTACAGCTGATTAAAAATATAATTTTCTGAAGAGTCGTGGTAAATCTCTTTTCCACAGACACCTTTTAATAAAAATCATAAATTATAAACCTACTCTTATGCAAACAATATTGGCACAACAAGAAAATGATTAAAATGCAGATAGGCTAGGTCCCAAGGATTGTAAAAACACTAATCACACCCTTTGGTATATGCTGAAACACACGGTCAGAGGTTAGCCAGCACTTCTGTTTTTGCTGTCCTCATTCCACAGCCTATTCAAATCTTATCAAAATAAACAATTATTTTTTAAAAGTAGAACCCACTAGCCCATGCTGAATCCGTGTACTGAGATTATTTCGGAAAAGGGAATTGTGTTTCAAAATCAAGGGGACAACTGTGTTGTTAATTTATAGACTAAAGTGATGGCTATTTTTTTCCGTTGCTTTTGAGTGGTTGTCTCAGATGTGGAGCACCTGTAGTGAGTCTTTGATTCCTCTCTCTGGCAACTCCATGCCAATCTTCATTGCTTGAGAGGCCAGGATGCTTTAAGCAGATGTTTTTACTTCAAAGTTAAAACAAGAAAGTTTCACTAGATCAAACCCCTGGAATGTTTCTTGGGGTAGTCTGAGCTATTGATAAACGCAAGTGCAATACCACAGTCTACAGCAATGCGATGGGCTCTTACTTCCATGTATTGATTCAAATCCTACTCAAGCAGTTTGAGTTTCCTTCTGCTGTAGTAGTTTGGCTCGTGTAAAACAGGAATGAACTAGATCTCTCTCTGGGGCTTGCCACCTTCTTTATGAAGTGTGTATTTTGTAAAGTACCTCCAAAGCTTTCTCATGCCTTCTCCCATACAAATATTCTCAGCACTGTTTTCCATTTGCACTTTCTTTGATCCCACCCAATCTGTCACCGGGCATTGAGACGCCCTCTTCTTATCTTCTCAGGAGAGGATGAGATGGTTAGTGTATGTGGACATTATACCCAGCTTAGCATTGAGCTTCTCTTCAAATGATTAAGCCTCAATGGGAAAGTGGTTTGCCTGGACTGGCTTTGAAGACATCCTCCTGTTCCTCTGTGCTCTTAAATGTTAGGCTTGCTTACCTTATCTCTTCCCGGAAATTTATAGTCAATGATGCCTTCTCATGTAACACTATGGTGAGATCAATGTTATATTTGTAATTATTCATTTTTTTAAAAATATGTATTTTACATTTATTTTATATGAATGGGTGTTTATGCTTGAGATGGTCAGAAGATGGGGTTCAAAACTCAGGAACTGAGGTTATAGAAAGCAGTGAGCTGTCATGTGTGTGCTGGAAATCAAACCAGAGTCTTCTGGTAGAGCAGTGTGTGTGTGTGTGTGTGTGTGTGTGTGTGTGTGTGTGTTGGGGGGAGTCTTAACTGCTGAGCTACATCTCCAGCATCGTAGTTGTCTGGTTTCTAATGGACTTCATTTATATTAATTAATATGCTGCAATTTAGCATACCATAGACATGCTGTTACTGAGTACCTAAATCCAGAATGATGGTGTGTTGTTTTAAAAAGATCCTCCTAAAAATAGTGAATTAGGAAAACACTCAGGTATTGTCTCCTCGTGCATTTGCAGTTAGATTGGCATCAAGGAGCAAGGTAGTCTGCTGGCTGATCCAGTCAGTGTTCATCCAAGCATGCTTTCACATTATAGACTGAGCTCACAGGCTTTTTACCCTCTTTCATCCTCATCCTGGCAGTAGACTATCCCAGACGTGGTCCTCTCATGAGTCCAAGAGAAAACTGAACAGAAGGAGTACATTTCAAGCCTCTTTTTGTGTGATGCATGTGGATCTTATAGACTAAGACTTGCAGACACGCTTATAGTCAATGAGTGGAAAAACACATGTTTTCAGGGGGGAAGATCTGTGTAGTCACATGACAGGGATGTTGATGTGGAAGGGAGGAATAGCTGGAAACCACGCTGAGGTGTGTAATGGACCTACATTATAGCACTGACTTGATACGATCTATAGTCTCGGCACTGATGTGGTAGAGAGGTATAGATAGTGACAGAGAAAGAGTGAGGCTTAATGAATTTAGCACCAAAGTCATGCAATGCAGTGAGCCAGGAATAAAGGATTATGGCACTGTAGGTAAAGACCTGCTGTCTGAGAGGTAACTGTAGGGAATTGGGTGCGTGACGCACTTGATGCTGAATGAGTCAAGACTTAAGACACAATGAGATCTAAATTGGGAGAGGTCATCTTATTTTCTTTTAGCTTTTGCTGCTTTTTTCAAAGTTTTTACAAAACCAAGAACTATTCACACTTGAATCACACTCATCTTAGAAAATTAGGAAGTGTATCTGTACCTACAAAAGAAAAGAAACTTACTTGCAACACCCATAACAAAGTAGATCATAACAGAGGTTGAAATGATGTAGGGAAAGAAACAGATAATGAGTCAGCTGGACATGCAGGGTGGGGTCTTGTTGTTTTGTTTTCTTACTTTGTTTGAGGTGTATTCAATAGTAATGTCTATACACCTCGTCATCACTGCTCAAGAGTCTTTAATGCTAACATAACCATTTCTATTTCTCTAAGACTTTGACAAAGACTAAATCTCACAGTTTTCACATTATGAATGATGTTTGCATGTAATAAACAGAGATGAACCCATGATGTATGAAGAAGCAAACTATACCAAAAAATTATCAGTTGTGTTTTTTAAAATATATTTATTTCTCGAGAATTTAAAGCTAAAGCCCAAGGGCTATAGTTATGTTACAAATTGGGAAACACAAACTGAAGGGGGCCAAAGTCTGATTGTGTGCCAAAGTAGGAGGTGGGGGATGGGACTTTCCAATTAGAAACCCTAAGTGAATCTCTGGAGAGGGAAGAAGGTAAAAATTCAGCCACAGAAGCAAGCTGCATTAGGCAGAGAAAAAGTCTTTCTAGGGTTTATTGTTAAAATATATTAAATGAAATATAAATCCCAGAAGCAAACTGTGCCCAACAGAGAAGCAATTATGCACAAAGCAACATGAATATTTGTTTCCCACACTGGTGTCTAACAGCTTTGGACTTTAGGTGTGAGAAGAGAAGCCATCGTTAAGTTAAAAAAGCAGAAGCTGGCTCCTTGCTAGAAGGCAAAAGATAAGGCTTGTTGAACAAGTTGTCATACCTGATATTTGACTAACCCCTTCAATTAATAGGAAAACAAAGCCAAAGTGAATAATTTCCACATCCTTTGGCCTTGCAAAAATGGAAGTTGATAGTCAGTCCATGATCCATCGATATGTACCTGGTTTTCCAATGTAGCACAGGGAACAAACCTGTGTCATTCCATAGTGTAGATTGTCTGTTTGTAAGGCTGGTCCACAATGACCGAATGATACCGTAAGAAAGTTGTACCGGAAATTTCAACAGCTGAGGGAAAAGAGTCCCTCTTTGTAAATTCTAAGTGAAAAATGCTCTGATTAAATGTTAGTGCTGGAGAAATTTTCTTAAAATGAAAACATTTTGTCTTAGAATGTGCTCATTTGTAGGAAATCGAAGCTCAATGGATTCTATCTAATATTTGGCTTTGAAGCACAGAATTTAAATTTGTAGAACCCTTGACTATGAAAATATGCATTCTAATTATTTCTATTCACATGCCATTTATATTCCCCCTCACATTCACCAAAAAAAAGTGGTAAAATACTACCATGATGATCAGGCTACTGGTGATCAAGATCACATTGGATTACATAGTGGTAATACGCTAGAATAACCATGACTTGGGACCAGTTCAGGTTCTCCAGACATAGGTAAGAAAACTTCAGATGTGCTGCTCAGAAATTTTGACATTATAGACAATTGAAAATTTCACTTAAATTCCCAAACCATGTAGTTTTAGTCCTTACTGATAAAGTCTTTTTAATGCCACCAAATTCAAACATGCTTGTGTTCTCCTTAGCGGACAAGTCTCAAGTGTTCCTTAAGAGCATGCCAATAGAACACATCCTTTGAAGTCATGGATACAGATAGAATCGAGGCTGAGCTAACAGTTCACAGAGGCTGTGACTTAGATTTTTATTAGTGTTACTGGGATATTAGCAGAAAAAGGCTTTCTGCTCTCTCTTTCTCCGCGTACACCCAGCATGGAGGAATTACTTAATGAATACAAGTGAATACATATTCTTTGAATGTGATTTTCACAACCTGTTTTCTGTTTACTGAGTCATTTCTCAAGAAAGTCAACCATAATATAAAACAAATAAAAAAAGAGGAGAGATGGAAGGAAGGGAGGGAGAGAGAGAGGGATAGAGGGAGGAAGAAAACAAAGATATAGCAGGAGGTAATAGCAATCAGCTGGTTTCAGGGTCTTAGCTCTGCATGGATAGGACCGTGGATGGACAGAAACTCACCAGGGGAAGGTATCTGATGTCATTACCTTGCCTCAGTGTTTGCCAGCAACGAGCAGGGCAGTAAGTGGGAGGAACCAGTCATAGTTGCCACCTAATGTTATAGGTCAAGCACAGGCCACAGGTGCTATTACTCCTGGACCTTATCAGTAGCCAGTGTTAACTCTCTCCACCTGGAGACTGAGAACTTGGTCTCTAAAGACTTAGCATCTCTCTGGACCTCTTCTGTCTACCAGGGTCTTCACGTTCTCTTCCCTAATGCCCCTTTATCAGCTTCTTGCTCTCTTTGTCTTTACTTCTTTATGTCTGTGTCCCTTCTTTACGCCCTCATCGCAATCTAAGTGTTTGGTTGCTTCTTCAATTATTAGTGGCAGGAAGACTCCTGGTACCTTCTCCTGGAAGGACAGCATTTTGCAGTAGAGGCACACAGAGATGTATTCTGGAACTTAGATCAAGAGCCTGGTACTAGCTGCTGGGATTTCCTTGGAAGATTCCAGAACTTCTTAAACTGTCAAGCTGACCTTGTAGCTGATTAGGCCTTAAACCAGGACCTAGGACCCAGACCCAGGACCCAGGAAAGAACAATGGATTAATGGTCAGTCCAGCATGGGAATCTGACTCTGGACAGCATTGGGTTTGGCTTGACCCTGGCTGAAACCAGCCAGTGTCTGTTCCTCTGGTGCTCAGAGTATCTGCAGCTATCGGGTCAGCAGATGACGGGCCATCTCTGGGAAGGACAGCCTCCATAGACACCAAGCCTGAGGCAGAGATGTTAGGCCACGGGTCAACTCCTGGAAGTTGCTGCTCCTGCCATTTCTCTCTGACTCTTTCTAGCTCAGTCTACATTACTCAACAAAGGTAAGGAAAGACTTTTGCAAAGAAGTCTTCATTGGGCCTCCTGTTGAATGGCGTGTGAGTGAGCTAAGGGCATTTCTAGCAGTTGACTAGCAGCAGCTTACATTGTTCTAGAAGGGGTGTGTGGATCAATCACAATTTGCTTGGTGAATAACCATTCTTTTTAGATGATCTTTGTCACCAAAGGTTATGTTTAGGACCAGTTGTGCCTTAGTTACCAATCATAACATTTCCTCCATGAGGGAAGGGTTGCCCTCTCTGGCCAAGATGGAAATGTTTACCCTGGTTCCTGGCTGAGTCAGCACCTTCAAGCCAGAGTAATCAGTTGTAGTTTTTGCATGGATGTCTCAAAGCAATTGCTGACCAAGATTTGTGGTAAGGACAATAAATTTGTCTGGCTGGCTCTTGGACACAGCCGTTTAGCTCAAGGCATTCCAGAAGCAAAAGAATTCAATAGATGTTAGATAGGGAGTCAAAATGCTATGCCCCTGATATTTGCAGAATTTATTTACAGAGAAACAAACAGCAGGAGTGTTTATGACATGAATTCAGAAAATGCATCAACACTAACCATGATTTTAGCAATATTCTATATACTTGTCCAGTACCTGGGAAGGGAGGAATTCTGGTGGTCCCTCTCAGAAGGAGGGAATAAAACAGGGAAAGACGAGCAAAGGCAGGCAGGAAGAGGAAAATGATAAAGAAATAATGAAGGAATCCAAAATGTTTAAGTTAGTTTTCCTGAGAAAGAATTAGTGTAATCAATTTTTTCACACTAAGTCTTATAAGTCTTATAAGTCTTATAAGTCTTATAATTATCGCAATGGACTCTTCTATTCCCGTTTCTTTGTTCTTAAGTCAGGACAGAAGTGTCCCTGTTTTTTCCTCCTAGTTTGTTCTTCCACATCTCTCAGGGCTTGTGGGAAGTCCCAACTTTTGGTTCAGAGTCTCCATAGTTCTTCTCTAAGGAGAGCCATATCTACTTCCAAAGGAACCATCTCAACAGTGTGATTTGGCGGCCATGGGCAGCCTTTGTGTACCCTCTCTTTCCTAGCATGTTTCCTCACTGGTTTGGCACGTTGCTGGTTAAAATTCATTCTTTTACAGCTTAGTATCCATTTAGCTCCTCTCCTCTGAACTTTCATCATTCATTATTAACAGTGAATGGCAAAGTGCGTGAAGCAAGTTCAGCCCTATCTGTTCCTGGCATGAAAGTGATGTCTTGGAGTATTAGTGGGACGCGGCCCTATCTCACATAAAATGATGCCTGGGCCCACAACAAAGGTGCCATCTCCCGGTGTCTAATAGGATCACCCACTTCAAATGTGGAACTTCCTTCTTTGAAATATTTGTTGGGATTTCATAAACCTATGAAGATTCTCAAGCTCAAACAAAACCTTTTGGGCTTCGGCGTGAGCCCTGACTCTAAAGAGCTTTCTGTTCTATAAACCGGTTAGTGAATCTGAGTCCCGAGCTCAGGGAGGCTGGGGAAATATGGGGGGGTGTCAGAAATGAAGAGCTGGACTCCTATTTTTTCTTTCTGATATAAAAAAATAAAAGTCCCATGGCTTTGGCTGCATAAAATGAATCATATTAAGCACCTTTAAGCACAATTCTGTCGGGAAGACCTAATTTCAGACTGATTAACACTTTAATACGAAACAGAAGCACATCATTTCATTAGAAAAAAAAAATAAGGCCATCAGTATGTTGCCTCTTCTTTGTAAGAAGAAGAGAAGGAAAGAAAGAAAGAAAGAAAGAAAGAAAGAAGAAAGAAAGAAGAAAGAAAGAAGAAAGAAAGAAAGAAAGAAAGAAAGAAAGAAAGAAAGAAAGAAAGAAAGAAAGAAAGAAAGAAAAGATTAAGAATCACATTGTAGATTGAGATACTGAGAAAATGTAAATTTGGCTGATGACCAGGCTTCGCTTTGAAGAGTCACATCATCACAAGGGTTGGTTTATTTGTTTGTACTTTGTTTCGTTTGGGGCAAGCCTCAAAGTCCCCTTATTCAGTTGCGGGAGACCTGTCTGCCGGCCTAGAAAGCTGACAGGAAAATAATCTTTTATGAAAACAGGCCTCAGAACAGCCTGTCCTTTCTTGAGACGTCTATGGTGACTCGCTTTGTCCTGCTGACTTCATAGGTCCCTTATTTATTAAATATGTGCAATAAAATTATAGCCATCCTTTTTCAATATTTAAATTTTTTAATGATAATGCCTTTAAAATGCACAGAACATGAATGCAGGAGCTGATGTGATAGGAAAGAGCCTTATTGCACATAATTAACAGACACATAATGTCTGGTAACTAGTAATTTCCTTCTAGCTGAGTAAGGAAATAATTTAATCACGTTGATCAAATGAATCCCAGGAGCCTAGCTTAACATTATGCCAAAAGAAAAAAAAAAAAAAAAGCCTGCATTCACCGATAAAACACTAACACACCACACTACTTGGTTCTTGAAAAAATTACGTTTTCCAACCTTCTTTAGCTAACCTTAATGCTTAATAGTATTTAAAAAGCAGCCTGATTTTACTAATTGGCTTAATCTGATATTTGGGAAACATTATTTTCTAACAGAGACAGAGGGCAGTGGTAACAAATATTGGAACGGTCGGCCCTCCTTTTTAGAATCTACTAAGACCTGAGCATTAGAAGTATAATTCCCCCCTCCAAAAGGTGTTCCCCCAAACCCTGCTTAGAGCTTATCTATGAGGTACAGAGAGTAGGCATATGCTGGTATGGGGCAGGCCACTCAGGTATTTTTTTCCTTGAAAATCCCTCTCCAAGTGTAACTTCCCATCCAACAACTAAACCACACTGCGCATCTTGAAATTCTATACTTAACATTCAAAGCAGACCAAGCCTGCCTTCTAAATCACTCCCCAAATTTCCTCTTGATAATGGATGACCTAATAGAGACAACCTGGTAATTTTTTTCCCCCTGAAATCTTTTGTGGGCCTTCCCATTGTTCTTCTGAACTACTTAGGAAAGGGAGAGACAGGCAGGCTTTCATAATCTGAAGGCAGCTCTCCATAACGAGGTGATATAATTTAACACTCACCTAATACATTTTTATCCATCTATTGTTTGCTAAATAATTCCTGCAATAACACTTTTATTCTTTCCATAATTCTTCCAGGCAATACTGGAGGAATAATATTTTTACTGTGGTGATTGATGTCAGTTCCTGGTGCTGTGTAATGGCCATGAATAGAAGTTATTGATAAGCATCAGGAAACCTGGGAAATGTGAAGGGGCAAGGAGAACATTCGGAGGTTCTTGTTGCATGGGCCTCGGGATCAGGGATCAGAGGGTTAACGCTGTTTTATGAGGTTGTAAAAGTCTACCCCAAGATTCTTGTGTTAGCAATATTCTTTGTGTAAGACGCATGTTATTAAAACAAGTAGCAGCATCTGAATTAAAGTGACAGGATGATGGATGACTACTGAAGAGGAATGGAAGCCGTTTGCAGCATTTTGGTCTAGATGTGGGAATTCTGCCTCAGAGGCAAGGAGCTTGGCAGACGCATTGATTCCAAGCTGACGCATGCTCATAAATATGCCCCAGAGAGGTGTGGCCTAGCGGAATTTACAAATTATGTTCATGAATTATTTAACATTTATTTATGGATGCTATATTTAAACAGTATTTGCCAAGGCGAATGGACCATAGCTTACAGAGTGATCTTTAGATAATGCAAATCTACATAAGGCAGAAGTGGTGGGTGGTTTGCCCAGCGATGCTAAGACCATCAAAATGATATTACAGAAGGTGATTCTGCTGTCAACATAGCTGCCCCTGTGAGACTCTGAATGTTCTCTCACATAGCATAGGACCAGAGAAGAGGAAAGGTCATGGGGATTTTTTTCCTCTTTAGGAATTCAGTTGATTTAAAAGACATGGCTGTGTTAATACTGATTCGATTTTTAGCGCAATACATAGCTTTACTATTTACAGCAGTTTCTTAAAACATGGGCTGTAATACTACTAGTTTCAGGATCAGGCAGGCAGGGAAAGATTTAGAAATTACTAGAACATAGATGCTTCCCCAAATCACACAAACAGCTGCATTCGAACACTGTAAGTTCAAGTTACAATTCGCAAGCGTGCGTTCATTTTGCATCACGTGATTTGGCACAATGGCTTTGTGGTGACACATCCTGCTTGTCCTCACACATGTCACATGTCATCCTGGCATTGGAGGGGACCTTGTGGCTTGCATTGGCTACCTACATGTAAGCAGAAGTGACATATTTCATTTCTAAGGTCGATTTATTCCCCTCCTCTCATGTGTCACTTGTCTTGTGATGGTTTGTTTCCAGGATGGTAAGACATCCAAGAGCTGATCCCTGGGACTGCTAGAGCTGAACACCTCCCTTACTAGCCTGAATGGGATGATGTTATCTAGACAACTAACACCGTGTTTGAACGACAAGGTGGGGTGGAACTTTTCCATGGACTCTGAAACTCATCTACCTCTCCCTAGAGAGCAAAGCTCCTCCTTAAAAGTTAAATTCACTGGACTAGAAAGGACAGTTCAGCCGTCGAGACTAGTCACTGTTCTTACAGAAGACCTGAGTTGAAAAACCATTACCCATGTAAGTAACTCCATGTAATTCTATAATCACCTGACACTCCATCTTCAGGGTGTTCTTGTGCCTCTAACACTGTAACCACTTTAATAAAAACATGCATACACATGAACAAAACTAAGTTTCCCAAGCTTATCTTCTTCTTCTTCTTCTTCTTCTTCTTCTTCTTCTTCTTCTTCTTCTTCTTCTTCTTCTTCTTCTTCTTCTTCTTCTTCTTCTTCTTCTTCCTCCTCCTCCTCCTCCTCCTCCTCCTCCTCCTCCTCCTCCTCCTCCTTCCTCCTTCTCCTCCTCCTCCTCTTTTCTCTCTCTCTCTCTCTCTCTCTCTCTCTCTCTCTCTCTCTCTCTCTCATTTCTTTTTTAGTTCCATAGTACTTTTTTTAAAGGCAGGGTCTCACTGTATAGCTCTGGGTGTTCAAGTTGGGCTTGAGCTTACAGAGATCTGCCTGCCTCTACCTCCCTGGTATTGGGTTTAAAGGTGTATACCATTACATCTAACTCCATTTTAAGTCATTTTCATAAACAAAGCCAAAAACCCAAAAGGGGACCCTAAATTCCCCCAGTAACATGCAATGACCAATGTTGGGCTTGCCAAATTTCCCCTGCAATGTATCCATTCACCTTTCTGTGATGAGTTCAGGTGACTGAACCAGAGCATAAAACCACACACTACTCCCCCCAAAATGGCTGAGCATAAAGAAGGTGTCAGCTTCACCAAGGTGTACTAGCTTGACACAAGCTTTTGGATTAGCCATATTTTCCAAATAATGATTCACATTCTTTGAAGCAGCGCATTAGACAATAATATATTTTTCAAAATAGATCTTACTGTATTTCTTTGATTCTTCATGTCCAGCCCTTTCCATGAATGATGAGAAAGAAAATGCAGTCTGCAGTGAGGAAGGTCAGGATTGGTTTTAGTTGTTTTGTTTTTGGTTTTGGGGGTTTTTGTTTTTGTTTTTGTTTTTTTCTTGAAGATATGGTCTTAGTGATTTTTGTCTTTCTGCTGATTTGAACAAACAATCAACCTAGTAAGAACAGACCTGGGCTTCTCCTCACACCAGTCTTTTCGTAGGGATATGAGTATCCTCACCCTTTCAGAAAGTCACTGCCGGGGTAATAATACACAAATCAATGGTATTAGACTGTTCCAGGTGAATCAAACACTAGTAATGTCAAGAAAAACATAAAACAAGAAACCCAATTTTATTTGTTCTAGAAGATTCTATGAGAATCAAACACGAGTTTGTAAGATTGAGTTCCTGTTTTCTCCCAAAGAAAATGCCTTGAAGTGTAGCATTTGGTTCCACATCATACTTACAGAATATGTAGCCTGGCAACCATGGCAAAGAGAAGAGCAGAACTGTATAGTGAAAGGTGGGTCTCTCTGCTCAGAAAAAATGGGAGGCGCCAGAGTGTGTAGGACTTAGAAAGGTAACTGAAGACAGATGAGACTTTTATAAGTTATCATCCTTGAATGAAATGGCACATTGAAGTAATGTAACTGTCTTGGAGTCACTATTTACTTATAAGTAACTCCTCACCCATGCTCTTATAAGCCCAAAACCTGTTGGGTTCACTAAATTAAGATTTGTATGTAATTAATTTTTAAGTAAATCATTGGTCCCACATCTAGAAATAGTAGATGTTAGCTTGTGTTTTACCAGGAAAAGTCAAGTACAAAAGGAAAGCACAGATATTTTAGCACTAATATAGATTAGAGACTATAAAATGTTCAAACTCATGAACTAATACATAGAATAAGAATGTAAGTGAGATTTTACTGTTGATAGTGGAATTTTTTCCAGATTTTGTTTTAGAAAGAAATCCTCATAAAAATTATGTATCCAAAGTGAAACTTCAAACCTTAACGAAACTTTTGTCCTATGACTCCAATGAAAGTTGTGTTACATAAATGGCATTTCAAGGCTTTTTAAAAATATGGAAACTTGTTCCTGTTTCCTTCTGTACCCAAGGACTGACCCTGTGCTACAGATCTCCACACTCAAAACCTGCCAGGAGAGAGCTGCTCTTCCAGGAGTGCTGACACACCTAAGATCACAGATGAGCACACCACTTCTGCTCCACTACCTGGCCCAATTGGGCCCTACCCAGAGCCTACAGAAACAGGAACTGAAACAGGAGCTAAAGACAAGATCCTTCCAGTTTCCATCTTCGACCCAAAGCTGACCATGTGCAAAGCTTTCTGCACCTAAATGCTGCTGTGAGAGAGCTGGTCTCCCAGGAGTGCTGACACAGCTAAGATTACCGGATCACAGGCTCAAGATTACAGAGAAGCTACAGTTAGAGACAGAAAGACCAGCTAACACCAGAGATAACCAGATGGTGAGAGGCAAGTGCAAGAACATAAGCAAGAGAAACCAAGGCCACTTGGCATCATCAGAACCCAGTTCTCCCAACTCAGCAAGCCCTGGATAATACAACACACCTGGAAAGAAAGATTCTGATTTAAAATCACAACTCATGATGATGATAGAAGACTTTAAGAAGGACATAAATAACTCCTTTAAAAAATACAGGAGTACCCAGGTAAAATTTAGAAGCCCTTAAAGAGGAAACACAAAAATCCCTTAAACAGTTCCAGGAACACAAAACCAAACAAGTGAAAGAACTGAACAAAACCATCCAGGATCTAAAAATGAAAGAAAAAAAATAAAGAAAATACAAAGAGAGACAACCCTGGAAATAGAAAACCTATGAAGGAGAAAAAAGACATAGATGCAAGCATGACCAACAGTCTACAAGAGGAAGAAGAGAAAATCTCAGGTGCAGAAGGTACCATAGAAAACAGTGACACATCAGTCAAAGAAAATGGAAAAGTTAAAGGGCTCCTAACCCAAAACATCTAGGAAATTCAGGATGCAATGAAAAGACCAAACCTAAGGATAAAAGATATAGAAGAGAGGAAAGATTTCCAACTCAAAGGGTCAGTAAATTTCCTCAACAAAATTATAGAAGAAAACTTCCCTAACCTAAAGAAAGAGATGCCCATAAACATATAAGAAGCCTACAGAACCCCAAATAGATTGGGCCAGAAAAGAAATTCATCACATCACATACTGATCAAAACAACAAATTCACTAAACAAAGAAAGAATATTAAAAGCTGGAAGAGAAAAATGTCAAGTAACATATAAAGGTGGACCTATCAAATTACACCAAAATTCTCAATAGAGACTCTGAAAGCCAGAAGATACTGAACAGATGTCATACAGACCCTAAGAGAATACAAATCCAAGCCCAGGGTACTATATCCAGAAAAACTCTCAATTACCATAGATGGAGAAACAAAAATATTCTATGACAAAACCAAATTTAAACAATATCTTTCCACAAATCCAGCCCTACAAAGGATAATTGATAGAAAACTCCAACACAAGGAGAGAAAATACAAACAAGAAAAAGCAAGAAAGTAATCTTATTTCAAGTAACCCAAAAGAAGAAAGCCACAAAAACATAATTCCATTTCTAACAACAAAAATAACAGGAAGCAACCATTATTATTCCTTAATATCTCTTAACCTCAATGGATTCAATTCCTCAATAAAAAGACATAGACTAACAGACTGGATATGTAAACAAGATTCAAAATTTTGCTGCATATAGGAAACATACCTCAGTGACAAAAACAGACATTACCTCAGAGAAAAAGGCTGGAAAACAATTTTCCAAGCAAATGGTCACAAGAAATAAGCTGGAGTAGTCATTCTAATATCGAATAAAATCAAATTTCAACCAAAAGTTATTAAGAAAGATGGGGAAGGATACTACATACAAATCAAAGGAAAAATCCACCAATATGAACTTTCAATTCTGAACACATATGCCCCAAATGTAGGGGTACCCACATTTGTAAATGAAACATTACTGAAGCTCAAAGCATACATTTTGGCTTGCATAATAATAGTGGGAGACAGCAACACCACACTCTCACCAATGAACAGAACATGGAATCAGAAACTAAAAAGAGACACAGTGAAACTAACAGAATTTATGAACCAAAGAGATTTAACAGATATCTGTAGAAGTTTCATCCTAAAACAAAAGAATATGCCTTCATCTCAGAACCTCATGGTGCCTTCTCCAAAATTGACCAAATAATTGTTCACAAAACAAGACTCAATATATACAAGAAGTTAGAAATTATCCCATACGACTTATAAGATTACGACAGACGAAGTCCGGTCTTCAATAACAAGAAAAACAACAGAAAACCCACATATACATGGAATCTGGACAATGCTCTACTCAATGAAAACCTGGTCAGGGAAGATATAAAGAAAGAAATTAAAGTCCTTTTAGAATTTAATGAAAATCAAGGCACAACATACCCAAACTTATAGGACACAATGAAAGGAAAGTTAAGAGGAAAACTCACAGCTCTAAGTGCCCCCAAAACGAAATTGAACAGAGCATATACTAATAGCCTGACAGCACATCTGAAAGCTCTAGAACAAAAGCAAGCAAATATACCCAAGAGGAGTAGATGGCAGGAAATAATTAAACTCAGGGCTGAAATCAACCAAGTAGAAGCAAAGAGAACTGTACCAAAAATCAACAAAACTGGGATCTGGTTCTTTGAGAAAATCAAGAAAATAGATAAACCCTTAGCCAGACTAGCCAGAGGGCACAGAGACAGTATCCAAATTAACAAAATCAGAAATGAAAAGAAAAGAGAGACATAAGAGCAGAAATAGAAGAAAATTAAAAAAAATCTTCAGATCCTACTACTATTAAGCCTATACTTAATAAAATTGGAAAACCTGGATGAAATGGATGGTTTTTCTAGACAGATACCAAGTACCAAATTTAAATCAGTGTCAGATAAACCATGTAAATAGTCCTATAACCCCTAAAGAAATAGAAGCAGTTATTAAGTCTAGCAACTAAAAAACAAAACATAACAAAACAAAAGAAAAAGCCAGGACCAGGTGGGTTTAGTGCCGAATTCTATCAGACCTTGAAAAAAATTAATACCAATATTCTTCATACAATTCTACAAAATAGAAAACAGAGGGAGTACTTCATACCTTTTTCTATGAAGCCACAGTTATGTTGCTACTTAAACCACACAAAGATTCAACAAAGAAGGAAAACCTCATACCAAATTCCCTTATGAATATTGATTCAAAAATACTCAATAAAATTCTCCCAAACTGGGGTTGGGGATTTAGCTCAGTGGTAGAGCGCTTGCCTAGCAAGCGCAAGGCCCTGGGTTCCGTCCCCAGCTCCAAAAAAAAGAAAAGAAAAAAATTCTCCCAAATTGAATGCATGAACACATCAAAATGATCATTCACCAGGATCAAGTAGACTTCATCCCATCGATACAGGGATGTTTCAATACATGGAAATCCATCAATGTAATCTACAATGTAAACAAACTCAAATAAAAAAACCACATTATCATCTCAGATGCCCAGAAAGTATTTGATAAAATTAAACACCCCTTCATTTTAAAAGTCTTAGAAAGGTCAGGAATTCAAGGGCTGTATCTAAACATTGGAAAAGCAATACACGGTAAGCCAGTAGACAATACCAAACTAAGTGGAGAGAACTTGAAGCAATCCCACTAAAATCAGAAACTAGAAAAGGCTGCCCACTTTTTCCCTATTTATTCAATATAGTACTCAAAAAACTAGCCAGAGCAATTGGACAAGAAAAGGAGGTCAAAGGGATACAAATTGGAAAGGAAGAAGTCAAAATATCACTATTTGCCAATGTTATGATAGTCTACTTAAGTGACTCCAAAAGTTCCACCAGAGAACTACTAAGTGTGATAAATAACTTCAGCAAAGTAGCTGGATATAAAATTAACTCAAACAAATCAGTAGTCTTCCTCTACTCAAAGGATAAACAGGCTGAAAAAGAAATTAGGGAAACCCTTCACAATAGTCCAAAATAATATAAAATACCTTAGTATGACTCCAACCAAGCAAGTGAAGAATCTGTATGACAAGAACTTCAAGAAAGAAATCTAAGAATATCTCAGAAGATGAAAAGACCTCCCATGCTCATGGATAGGCAGGATTAATAATAAAAATGGCCATCTTGCTAAAATCAATCTACAGATTCGATGCAATCCCCACTCAAAATTCCAACTCAATTCTTCATAGAGTTAGAAAGAGCAATTTGCAAATTCATTTGAAATAACCAAACACCCTGGATAGTAAAAAATATTCTCCACAATAAAAGATCTGGAGACTCCCCAAGCTGTGTTACAGAGCAATAGTGATAAAAAAACAGCATGGTATTGGTACAGAGACGGACAGGTAGCTCAATGGAATACAATTGACAACCCAGAAATGGACCCACATACCCACGGTCACTTGATCTTTGACAAAGAAGCTAAAGCCATCATTGGAAAAAAAGACAGCACTTTCAACCAATGGTGCTGGTTCAACTAATGGTCAACATGTAGAAGAGTGCAAATTGATGCACTCTTATCTCCTTGTACAAAGCTCAACTCCAAGTGGATCAAGGACCTACACATAAAAACAGAAACACTGAATCTAATAGAAGAGAAAGTTGGGAAGAGCCTTGAACACATGGGCACAGGAGAAATCTTCCTGAACAGAACACCAATGGCTTGTGCCCTATGATCAACAATCTACTAATGGGACCTCATAAAATTGAAAAGCTTCCATAAGGCAAATGACACTTTCAATAGGACAAAACAGCAAACAGCAGATTGGGAAAAGATGCTCCAACATATAACAAGGACACAACACGTGCTCCACTATGTTCATAGCAGCTTTCTTTATAATAGCCGGAACCTGGAAACAACCCAGATTTCCCTCAACAGAGGAATGAGTACAAAAAACATGGTACACTTACACAATGGAATACTACTCAGGCATCAAAAACAATGACTACATAAAATTCTTAGGTAAATGGATGAAACTAGAAAATAACTGGAGTGAGGTAACCCAGTCATAAAAAACATACAAAAGAACACCACTCACTGATAAGTGGATATTAGGCACAAAGCTCAGACAACCCAAGATATAATCCATATAATTTCATATAATCCACATGAAACTCAAGAAGAAGGAAGAGCAAAGTGTGGACGTTTTAGTTCTACTTAGAAGGAGGAACAAAATAATCATGGGAGGTAGAAGGTGGGAGGGATTTGGAAAGAATTAAGGGGGGGAAGGGAGCAGGATGAGGTATGGGAGGAGATGGGGAGATGTACGGAGGGTCAGGAAATTGAGCAGAGGTGTGTAGCAATGGGGAGTGGGAACTCCAGATGCCAGGAACTCAAGTGGCTCCCAGGACCAATGGGGATGACATTAGCTGAAATACCCAACAAAGGGGAGAGAGAACCTGTAGAGAGCATCTCCAGAGGTTAGCCACGGCACCTGGTTGAGGGATGGGGCCACCCACCCTTCTCAAAAATTGTAACCCAGAATTGCTCCTGTCTAAAGGGACTACAGGGACATTGAGTGGAACAGAGACTAAAAGAAAGGCCATCCAGAGACTGGCCCCACCTGGGGATCCATCCCATATGCAGACATCAAACCAAGATACTATTGCTGATACCAAGAAGTGACAGGAGCCTGATATAGCTGTCTACTGAGAGGCTATGCCAGAGTCTGACAAATACAGAAGCAGCCATTAATCTCAGAACAGGGTCCTCAATGGAGGGGTTAGAGAAAGGACTGAAGGAGTTGAAAGGTTTAGCAACCCTAAAGGAAGAAAAATAGTATCAACTAACCACATCCCCCAGAGCTCCCAGGGACTAAACCACCAACCAAAGTATACACATGGAGGGACCCATGGCTCTGGTAGCATATGTAGCAGAAGATGGTTTTATCTGGCATCAATGGGAGAAAGAGGCCCTTGATGCCCCAGTGTAGAGGAATGCTAGGGAGGTGAGGTGGGAGTGGGGGAGTGGAGGAACACCCTCATAGAAACAGGGATGGGGGTTTGTGGAGGGGAAACTGGAAAAGGGGATAACATTTGAAATGTAAAGAAATAAAATAACCGATAAGTTAAATATATAAAAATATTAAAATTCAAAGTACAATTTTAATAGAAGAATACTGTTGCAAGAAATTAGGACTATCTGTTTATTAGGCAGTATGCATTTATCAAAACTTTTACTATATCCCCCAAATATACTACACACACACACACACACACACACACACACACACACACAATCACATTAAATGTGCACAAAATACGTTTGGCATATGACATAACAAATGAAGTGTTCATAGAATTTGTTAATTATTTGTGGGAATTCGGGAATATTGAGCTTTAATCTGTGTCAGTTTATACACAGAATGACATACACACAATCAATTGTAAATAATTATGAGCACACATCACAATTGCATTAACAAAGTAAAAATTTTGCATTTCTGCATTTGGAGAGAACAATGCTAACTCGGGGGATCTGGAGGTCTCTTTTGCTTTGTGTTGTCTATTTCATTGGGAATCTTCCATTATTGTCAAAGATTGGTGCTCTCATGTTTTAGAAACAAATTCAGTCCACCTTCCAACTATCTCTGTGTCCTCACACATAAAATAAGGCTATAGGGGACATTCCTGTGCCCGGTGCTTTGCATTTGAAGCGGGTTCACTTCTGCGCTTGGATCTTAGGTTACCCCGTGGGTCCCTTTGTTGATGACCTTGTGAATGGAACACACTGGATAAACACAATCCTTGACGTCACTTTCATTCCTTGTGTTTTTTGTTTTCTTGAAGATCTCTGTTGCTGGACACTGAGAAGGCAATGTCTTCCACAGCTGTCTGTGGAGTCTGAGGTTCCCCTACGAGACCATAACTTGGAACTTTCTGGTAAATTGCAATGGTTTCTCAGAGAGGCTTCCCATCTTCTCCTTGAACTTCTGAAGTGTCATGATTTAAAGGGCACTTGAACTCTGCTTGTCCATGAGGGTCTCGCCATTTCCTTTGGTCGGGGTTACATAGAAGAGGATGGTTGATATGAGTCTTTGCTTTGGGCCTGCCACTTAGGGTGCAGTTCTCTAGAGGCTTGGGGTAAGTAGGAGAGTATGGAAGTTGCTGAGGACTCAAAGGAGTGGGAGAAGACATTTCACCTAAGTCTCACCGTTCATTGTTTTCCACTTGGGAAAATGGAGTTTGAGTACCATCAAGGATCATGTAAAACATTAGCAGTTCCTAGTTGGTCTATTTGTGCACATACCCCAATTCTGGTAAAAACCCCACAAGGCCAGAATATAAACTACATCAGACCAATTTTTCTTCACTCTTACAAGCAAAATCCAGATATGGGGTGCTATTGTGGTTTAAGGTTCTATACATTTGCCAAACTCCACTCTCACCCAAAATGAACCCAGAACAGTAATGTTAGAGTCAAATCTCAGCCCACTCCTTCTCTTGCCTTCTCAAACTCAAACTCATTTCCAGTTGCTATGGGATTCATTGTATTATGGATCCCAAAGCAATTGAATATGAGATGTTTATGACTCAAAGTCACCTAGGGACCTCTGGGTATTGATGTTGGGAGAGAGTCCCAATCAGTCAGCTCAGTTTGAGGACTCAGAGAGGCAAAGAGGAAAACCTTTCTTTTTTCCATAAACCAATGTGATTGTCTATCCCGTTAGCGTCATCAAGGTTTTTGCTTTGACTTGTTTTGGGCTTTGGCTGTTCGCCAATGAGTAAAATGGTTCACATGTCAGGTGAATATTCTTTGAGGCATATCTGCCTCTATAAGGCAAATTATACAGCTAAGGTAAGGTCAGGACAGTTTCCCATTTTTGTTAATTTCTTTTGAGTTGGCATGGAGATGTGTCCGTCATGTCTTAATTGTTTTAATTAAGTAATCCTGCATAGTATGGTTTACATTTCCCTATCCTGAGGCCTTCATCCTTAGATTAAGTATTTACGTATTTGATAGAGATGTTGTCAAAGCTGAAATCAGAGTTCAAGTTTGGAATATCCCAACCAAATTCTGGTGGGAGCAAAATCTCCACAACTTTCTGGTAAAGACGCTGTCCTTTATCTTCATCAAAGTGTAAATGTCACTGGCAGCCAATCCTTAGTCACATGCCTGTGTGATGAGTTTCTACTTTCTTCCGTCTTTTCTCCTTTGTGGGATTCAGCCCTTCTCAGTAAGCCAGGGCTTCTGGATAACAATGGCAGACGCTAAATGAAAGCCTTATCAGACTACATCCAGATAGGAGCAGAAACTGCACAATGTGACTTAACAGCAGACACCATAAACAAATCTTATCGCAGGAAGTTGTGGCCAGCTTTTCAAAAAACTTTCATGTGGTGTTAGACACTGAACTACAGCTTGTTACCAGTTTGATGGGGGGAAACCCAGAAAACCAGAACAGACATTAGTTACTTCTTTGGGAAACTAAGAGATAAACAGCTCAAATTATTTTGTATTACATCTATAGCCTGGAAAGGATGCCGGGTTAGTTTTGCAAATAATTTAATCTGCTGTGATGCCAGCCTCTTGCAATGTGACACATTCCAGCTGTTGGTAGGGTGACTTTTTATCTGGAATGGGTCCATCAAGCCAATGCCTCCCAACTGTTTACTTCTTGGGTAGTGGCTGGAGTACAGTTTCCCTAATTGCCCACTGGAAGGGGTAGAGAACTCATTTTTAGCTCCACAGTTAGATTTCTGTTAGAAAGATTAGGCTAATCTTCCCCACTTCTTTCGGTTTAATGAAAAGGCCAAACCAACAGATTTGGGGGATATGAGTTGGGGGTCAAGTGAAATAAAATCAATGTTGGAAGCAACAATTAAAGGTTCTTTAGTATTTTGCTGGTTTTTTTTTTTTTCTGATATGTGGACATTATGTGTTTTCTTAGAGGAGGAAAAATAAGAACTTCAACCATTGTGTCCTCATGCTTTGGTCTTCACACATGACCATGTCTATATGTCCCTGCTGGCAGGAGGAAGCCACTCTTTTCAGTGCTCTCAATAGAGAATGAAGTCTTTCATAGACTTCATATGCAGGACCAATTCCTTCATGTGGGATGCTCTTACTGAGAGGAGTCTGCTGGAATTTGGTACCTTAGATAGAGCAGTGGTAAGGGAGAGAGAGGGAGTGAGTGAGACAGGAAAACAGAAATATAGACAGACACAGACAGAGAGGCAGAGAAAACATTATATTGGTAGACTAATGGATCTGTTGTCTAAGAATAATTCTGTGAGCAATATTTCCCACATGGTACTGGCAGGGAAAAGGAAGAAGGATGATCAAAAATAATAAAAGGTGCTTTATTTTTTATTGGTTATTCACATTTCAAATGTTATTACCCTTCCCAATTTGCCCTCCGTAAACCCCCTATCCCATCCCCCCTGCCCCCGCCTTGCTTCAACAGAGGAAACTATTAATGAAATAAAATTTGGACTGAAAGAATAGTCTTCCTTTTCAGATTAAAGGAGAAAGGAAAGGAAGAGGAGAAAGGAAGGAGGGAGGAGGAGGAGGAGGAGGAGGAGGAGGAGGAAGGAGGAGAAGAGGAGAAAGAAGGAGGAGAAGAGAAGAAGAGAAGGAGAGAAGGAGGATAAGGAAGGAAGGAGGAGAAGAAGGAGGAGGAGGAAGAGGAGGAGAAGGAAGAGGACCATGATTTATCGCTAATTATTTACAAAATTTAATTCAAGGAAACTATCTTTAAAAATTTGTATTTCATTCGCAAAACACATTAGGGAAATATAAATATTAAGGTTTTATTTTATTGAAAGTTGACATAAAAATATGAGCAGATACTATATTCAGTTATTATGTTATCTAAATGTATATTCTATAGATGGGCAAAGGATGTTGAATGCATAGTAAAGACATAAGTAATATATAATTGTTAAACATTTGCTATAAAATGTTTATTTCTTATTCTGTAAGATTTTCTTGACACATACTATTAAAATAATGCCAAATTATGCAAGTCTTCATAAGTTGTAATTATTAGAAACTATTTTCTTAATTTAAGTTTTAGAAACATTGCTTTGCTATAGAATACTTGCATTGCCAATAAAACTCTAAAGTCAATGCTTATGTTTATGTTTGGAAATTAAATAAGAGTTTTTGTTATATCATATTAAGATGCTTAAACATATTACTTAACATAAATTATCATTATGAAAAATAGCATAAGTTGTTTTCTTTCTCGGAATTGTTAATATTATATTGCCATTTTTAACATTTAGTTATACATCTTGCTATCCATCATAATAAAGTAATAATAAAAAGGGAATTGATAACAGAATAAAGCTGTGATAAATTATACTGCGGTATAGATGCTAACTGTAAAATTCACCTTTGCTGTATGCTTACATTTTTATAATATAAGCATAAAATTATGTTTTAAAAATTTAAAGGGAATCAATTGAAAAAAATGATTATATCTCAAGACAGTTTAGAAGGGAGCTGCATAAAACATAAGCATTCAAAAATATATATATAAGCTTTCCAAAATATGTAATGTAAAACAAAGTTTCAGTGCATGAAAGCCACAAAGGTACACGACCCAACTTAAAAAGACTTTGAGACTCATTTTGTAAGGTAACAAACTCTAAAGTGGGCATTAAACAACAGACAAGACGCACAGGGGTAGGGCAGGCAGACAACCACACTTTCCTGAAATGCATAATTCCTGATCTACACGTACAGACCTGAGTCCATTCACTCCCGAGAAAATCACGTGGATTGGTAAGGACCATAGGAAGCAAACTTCTCCCCAAATAATGCAATGCACACAAGTTTAGTGAAAAAGTCCGATGAAACTGAAAAAACGACTGGAAAACATTGGGAAGATCAAAGCAAATAGAAAAATAAAGCAAATTTGGAGTATAAAAAAAGTCAGGGGGGAGCATTTTCAGTGCTTGAAATCAATATAAATTTTCCCTGCATTGAACTATCTTTATATTAATAAATGTGCTAGATCATGATATATTGTTCTTTTAAATAAGTGATTGACTATTTTTATATGAATTTTGTATGAATAATTATGATTTAGGCTCTACTTTTCGGTTTTACTTAACTAGTTTGGATAATGTGAATTTGACACTGGCAAGTTGTAGGCTGCTGAGTAGAAGCGAACTTGAAAGTGACATTAATGGGGATGTTCCCGTTTCATACTAATAGCATGACATACTATTTGGTTTTCATCCTTCTCCATTCCCTGAACATAACTGCTGGAGTCCTTGGAATTGTTTAACTTACTGTGTCTTTTGTATGCTAATGAGCTGACTGATGGCTAATAGTCCTAAGAAGCTTCAGGATGGAGATTTCTCATCAGGAAATAGAAAGGTAGGATTAGAAGGTTGGATTTCTCAGCCATGTCCTTCCTCCATCCTCCAGGGCATGAGAAGGGACAGCCTTAATCTGACCATCAGTGAACAGTGATGCAACCAATCTGACGGAGCCTCACAGTGTAACACCGGATGGATGCTGGGTTTCCGAAGAGCGGAGAACATAGGTTTCTAGGGGATGGCCTTCACGGATGCTTGCAGTATCCTTTCTAATAAGCTGGTAAATGTCAAGTTTATTGAGGTTTTCTTCTCTGTGTGGGAACTTTAGCTTACAGGGCTGAGATATGGGGACAGTATCAGAGTGGGACTGAACTAGGCGCCACTCGCCTGTGTCCACGGCCACAGTACTCCTTGTTTAATGCATATGGCAAACTTACTAATTTCTTATTGACTTATTTTCTTATTTCACTACAGGTCCTTGAAAGTCAAAAATTATAGTTGAACAGTAGATTTTTTTCATTTATTTAAATAAGCATAAATTATTTTTCTATAAAATCTGTTCATAAAGATTCATTAATTATATAGATTTCCCAGCATTGAACGATCTTTATATTAATAAATATGCTAGATCATGATATACTGTTCTTTTAAAGAAGTGATTGACTATTTTCAAATGAATTTTGCATGAATAATTATGATTTAGGTTCTACTTTTAAAAAAATTTCCAGTATCAGGACTACATTAGGTTTGTACTATTCAATCAGATAGGTATCTTCTTTTACAATGGTCAATAAAGACTTAAATAATATAGTTATCCATTGCTTGATGGTTTGACAAACTTAATATTAAAACCATTTGGGGCCATCCATTTTGTTCTGTAGATAAATGTCTCATAAAATTATTGATTTATCCATGTACATACCATAAATTATTAAAATTTACATTTTGCTGTATTATTATTTCATCTATAATTTTATACATAAAATTACACAAAATATTATCTCATATTACTTTGCTTTTTATCTTCCTAATTCTTTTGTGTTCCTAGTAGTGTTGACATACACTTTTCTGTACTTTATGACACTTGACAGTGGATAGCTAGTCCATTGATCCTTTATAAGAATTTTATTTTTTCAAATTATATCTATACATTGACTTTACATTTACAATCTTTTTTCCTCTCTAATTTTACAGTTTCAAGCTCATTTTAAATAAATACTGATGTAACTATTAATTTTCTTCTCATTACTACTGTATATATCTTAGTCGTTTTGCAATATACTATTAATATTGTTACTTACATGTAAAAAGTTTATATTACCTTGAGTTTTAAATTACTTTTTAGCTGAAAAACTATAGAAAGGAACATTAAAAGTTTTCCACCAGTAATTTTATTTTCTTTTAATTAAATATTTATTTTTTTATTAAAGGTAGCCTTTATTTTTCCTGCTAATTAGCACCTCTTGCATCTTGATTTATAACCTATGACATGATTAACTTTTGCCATTTATCATAAGTATTAAAAATATATATTAAGCTTTTGTTTTGATAGTATCATTACATGCTCACTTTTATTTCCTTCATCTACTGCTTTTAGAAAGTGAGTGATTGCCTCTCATAAATCTGTTATACCCCTATATATTTATAAAAATTTTGATTTATAAACAATAAAAACTATGTTATTCACAGACTAATAATTTAGCTTGATTCATTATATTTTTTGATGAGGTTTTTAAATTTATTCAGCACCTCTCATGTATCAAGAGTCACTATAGGATCATCTCCAATGCTAGGTAACCTAGGAAGAAATTGGTAAGATAAATTTTTCCTTCCATAAATTGTGCTGGGTCATGGCATATAATCAACAGAAGCAAGGTAACTGGTATGTCCACGTCTTTAGTTGGAGGCCCTTGTCATATAGTTCTGGTAGCCATCAAGAGCCATGCAATGGCTTATATTGACCCAAAGTTCCTAAGGACCTCCCTGGTGGGCAACTCATAGAAAAATGGTACACGACAATTCATATTTAATAATTCTGATTAATCTCAGTAATCAGTTTGATAGGATCTAGAATTACCTGAGTGATAGTCCTCCAGGCATAACTGTGAGGGACTATGTAGGTTAATTTTGACCTCTGCACATGCCTGTGAGATATTACTTTAATTAGACTAACTGAAGACCTACTCATTGTGGGTGGGGCCACTCTCTGGGCAGAGATCCGGGACTATGTAAAATGGAGAAAGTGAGCTACACACAGACCATCATTGTTTTCTTTTTCCTGACTGCAACACAGCTTCCTCAAGCTCCACCATTGTAAGTCTCCTGCCATTATGGACCATACTTAGGTACTATGTGCCAAAACAAATCTATTGCTTAGCTCAGGGTGTTTTATACCAGCAACCGGGATGGGCAATGAGATGAAAATTGTACTGAGAAGTGGTAAACCTGATCATGTAGTCCTTAGTCCTTTGAAGTTGTTTTATTGATAGAATGTGGAAGTATTGGATACTTTGTGCCTTTTATATAAAATTCCAGCATGCTTGAGGAAGAACTGAGTGAGCCATTCTGCGGAGAGCATAGAAGATATAGATGCTGAGAGTAATGTGGACAATGGAGGGCTGGCTCATAAGGTTTCAGAGAGCAAAGATAGCTCCTTCAGGAGCTACAATATGATATTTTTAACAGAAATCTGGCTTTCGTTCATCTAGGTCTTGAGAACTTGAACTTGAAATGAAAGATTAATTTGCTGGATAGAGGAAAGGTTTATGGAAAGCTGTCACTGTTGGAGATATTAGCATTTTCACAGAGTTTAACACTGGGACAACAGGAAGGGCAGCTTGAGGTCAACACTGGACCCATCTAAGGGTTCAATGTAAAACGATGCAAGTTTTTGTGAAAGGAAAAGATCCTGAACTGAGAATGCAGATGATAGGATACCCTAACCTTCCAAAAGGTCCTGTGGTCCAAGAAGTTCAGGCTTCATCCTAAGCTAATAAAAGAATGAAGCAGTATCCTCCACATGTACTAGTTTGGGAGGCATAAGAGATATAAACTTGAGATGTTTTGGAAGGTTTGCTCCATTGTTCCAGAGCACAGATAAAGCCAGATAATATGTAGCCATCATGGAGTTTCTACAGGAACTCCTTAAGAGGATACTTTGTGAAGCTCTGTAGATAAACCTAATGTTATAATGGAAATGTAGAGATACTAAAGATAGCAGAACTATGTAATGTCCACCAAGGAGAGCTATGGGAATGGACTGGAGCTGGTCCAAGAGAGGGGCTAAGTGGGACACTGGTGACAGAGATGGAGGAGTGGGATGACTTAAGTCAACTGGAGCCCAGCCAATTTTATCATAAGCCCCAGATGCTTGACATAGAGTTTCAGGCTTTGTTGTTTTACACATTGAACTTTGTTTTTAGGGCCAGATTATTCCTTGCTCTGACGAGTTCTTCCCTCCTGGACTAGAAATGCTTGCTTTGTGCTACTATATGTTGGAAATATATAATTTGATTTTAATTTATAGGATTTAAAAGTTAAGGGTCTGGATTTTAAAGCATTGGAATTATTATGGTTTGGGCAACATTTGAGGTTGAAACAGATACAATTTGCAAAATGCTTATGAGCCTTTGGGAATGAGTAGGGGAAAGTTATGATTTAAAATGTTGTGTTTGAATGTCGAGATGAAAAAGGAGGGACTCGTGGTGGTTAAATTCAATTGTCAATGTAATAAGCTCTGGAATCACCCAGGAGTGAAGAGCTTCAGGGGGCATGGTTCTGAGGAACTGTGTAGATGAGCTTATCCTCTGGGCAAGGCTATTAAGAATTATCTTGATTAGGTTAACTGAGATAGGAAAACTGGTCCAGTGTGGATGAAACCATTCCCTATGTAAGAGAGCCTGATGTGTATAAACTAGTGAAAGCTGAGCACAAGCATTCATTTTCATAACTGTAGACACAATGAGATCTGATGTTTCATCTCCTGCTGTCTAGCCTTATCTACCATGACACATATTAATCTTCTGTTGGGTATATTGCAGGTGAATATTTTTCCTCCATTCTGTAGGTTGTCTATTCACTCGATTAACTATTTTCTTGGATGTACAGAAGAACACAAGTGCTTTTAGCTCGAATTTGTCAGTTGTTGGCATTATTTCTTGAAAAGCATTAGTTATGTTTGTATTGTGCAGTATTTTCCCAACATTTTCCTCGAGCAATTTCATAATTTCAAGTCACTGTCAAGGTCTTTGAACAGTTTGAAATTTACTTATTTAGTCATTTGTTTGTTCCGTTTGTCAGTTTTACAGAATGGGGGTATCTTAGTTGTTTTATTGCTGTGATGGAACATCATGAACAAGGGAATTTATTTTTTTAAAAAAAAAGCATTTAATTAGAGAACTTTCTTAGCGTCCACGGCCATGGTGGGAACATGGCAGCATATAGGCAGGCATGGCCTGGTGCAGTAGCTAAGAACTTGCAGCTTTTTCATACGATAGAGCGCAAAAAGCAAGACTGAGCCTGGTGTGCACTTTGGAAACCTCAGACCACACCCAGTGACGAATCTCCAACAATGTCCAACTTCTGAATCCTTCCTAAACTGTTCACCAAGCAGTGACTAAGCATTCAACTACATGAGCCTATGAGAATTATATTCATCCAAACCATCACACAGGGAGATAAAGATTTCATTTCATTCTTCCCTACAGAAAGTTTTCACAGCACTGTTTATTGAAGAATCTTCTGTTGCTCCAGTGTGAATTTACAGCATTTTTTTCTGAGAGAGCAGGTGGCTCTATCTGTGTAGAATTATTCTAGTCTTCTACACTGATCTAATATTTAATATCTAGATCTTATAGATCTATAATTTATTCTACTACATTGATATAATATCCATTGTTTTTATCAATCCATACTGGAGTTTATTTCATTTTCTTTTAATATATGTATGTGGGTGCCCACAGAGAGCAAAAGAGGGTGTCAGATAACACAAAATCGAAGTTTTCAATACCTGTGGGTGCTGAGAATAGACTTTGTTCCTCAACAAGAATAAGAAGTGCTCTGGTACACTGATCCATCTCTCCAGACCCTGTGTTTATCTCTGTGGCTCTGAGGCATTATTTGAAAACAGGCATAGTGAGGGCTAGAACATTATTTTCTTTCCTTAAGATTGGTTGCATTATTTAGGGTCCTTTGTATATCTGTAAGAGTTTTGAGTTGTTAATGTCTGAGAAGAATGTGACTGTAACTTTGATGGAAAGTGCATTGAATCTGTTTATCCATTTTGGTAGGATGACCAATTTCACAATGTCTGTAAAGCATAACAAAGAAAGGAAGAAAATCATCCAAAGAAGGTCAAAGTAAATAAGGTAGAGGAGGGGGGCAAATAGGAAAGCACACTAACATTAAAATGGGAAAATGGCAGAATGAATCCTGTTAATTTGTATAAACATTTAAAAGGTTAATCTTAATAAATCCAAAAGAAAGAAAAAATATCTATGATATCAGATAAACATTCATTTCAAAATGCAAAACAGAGGTCAGATCCATGAGACATGAATATCAAAGAGTCATGATGGATAAAGACTAAGCTCTGACTCCCAGCATGTAGAGAGCCTTCAAACCTGGTCACTAGAGCGAGAGTTGAAACAGACACAGAGGAGACACAGAGGAGATGTGCACATTTCCAGAGGTGCACAAAAATGGCCTTCTGCAGTAGGGCTACTTCCCCTTGGGTTTATTTAAGAACAGAAAAGTTTATTTAATCTAAACTATCTTAATGACAGAAATAGTGAGAACTAACTGTATCATTCCCAATGCCATGTTAAGTGAGAAAACTCCATGTCCTGTTCATCTCAGTCTGGATGGTGTAGATGAAATATATAAAGAGAACAAACACGCAAACTGGGAACTCCATGTCGTAAAGTATTTCCTATCTACCTTGTCCTGCCATGGCCAGCTGTTTCTGTTGTGAAGTATGCATTTCTCATTATTTACTCTACTGGGCAAGTAATTCATCACTACTGAAATGTCTCCACCAGAAACACTGGCTACTATACAGGTATTCACTTTCGATCCACTAAGAGTTTATTTCAACATATCTAACCTCTGTTAAAGAAAGGTAACTTTTTCCTCTTGTTCTTTTTACATTCCAAGAGAGCATCAAACACAACGCTTCTAATGTAGTAAAACGGTTGGCAGCAAGTGCTTCATCTAACAGCAAGTCCTGTTTAGCTTTGCTGGCAGTGCTATGAGAATCTAAAGGAAATAACAACTTTCTTTTCACTTTCAGAGAGCTCTACGATGTGTATTTAATTGTTTTTTATTTCTTACCAATGATTTCATGAAAACAAAAGAGAAATACTTCTCTGTGATGTGGACACATTAATGACAAAACTGTCTATATGCTATTTCCATCTCAAACGTGACTGGTACTATAAAAAGGAACATTGTGAGTAATATTTCATACACAGTGATTCACTATGAGGTCTTACTTCTGTCGAGTAGCACTGCTCACATATGCTGGGACAAAACACTCTAGATAACTGTGTCCCTGGGGAAGATGTGACTCTCAGCTACAGAAGTCCCAGTACATGGTGCCACAGGCTGGCCCACCTAGCTTTGGGCTGCTAGTAACAGAGATACTTTGATAAGAATGCATGACAAGGAAATTTCTCACTTTACAGAGCTTAGGAAGCAAATTGGGGAGAAAGGAGAAACTGATTGGGAACCCTTGCCTAAGTTGTTTGTATTTTCTATCTTGTCATAGCATGAGCAACATAACAAATATGCTTTTGCTCCTGTGTGTTAGCAGGATCTTAACTTTAATGAAATAAAAGAACAAGTTCCTGACTGGAACCCTGGGATGTGGAACATGAAGAGTCATGGTGCCCCAAATTAGTCTTCAGTAGATACATAGTAGAGAAAATCAGATTTTCCTAAAACCTTCCTGACTAGCTGCAATTGACAGCAATGTGTCTAAAACATTTCCTATACTAATTTGGGGTGAACACTAGTATAAAATGACATCATGTCCCCCTAAAAAAATAATTAAGTGGGTAAATACCTCATCTCAGTGGCAGTACAAAGGGATCTAAATCTCCTTTAATGATTCCTGCCTGAATGAATTGCTACCTCTATGGGGAAGGAGAGTTAGTCCATTGAAGAAAGAAAGAGAACTTGAACTCTGTCATCTCTGAATGTATCCAGAGCGTACCAGCAGACACTGGGGTTTGCAAAGGGAAAATGTACATTCTGTGCTTAGTCAAGGAGTGATGCACCAAGATTTTTGTTTATTCTCTTGTAATTATTTTTTCCCAAACAACAGGGGGAAATAGACTATCTTACCAATAGTCTATTCTATGCCAGATTTCATGTTGATGTGTGGTGACCATATAACCCTTTGAGGCAGGAACTATTAATAATCTGTTCTGAAAATGAGAAAATCAAGACTGAGAGGTACAAAACCAATAGCAACAACAACAAATTAAAACTTATCCACCTATGTTAGCTACTGAGAGCAGGGCTAGCATTAAGTAGCTCTTACTGAGCATTCCATGGACCATATCATTCTTCAACTGAGTGCCCATGTGGATCACAGAGAAGAAGACGGATCTTACATCAGTGAACACAGCGGGGAAAACATCAACTGATGGCCAACTTTGCATTTCCTTACCGTCTATTTTCAAAATGAAAGGATTTTGATGTTACAGAACTCTTTTTGGGAAAGTTGGAAATGCCTGGTGAATGGTTAAGGAAATCAGCTGCAAATGGTTAAAGTTATGATTATCCATGGTAGAAATTCCTGTAGCATTTCTGAAATTTAGCACAATTAGTTCCCAAAAGTTATTATCCCCTTTATTGAAAAGTTGACAATTGAAGAAAAAGCTCTTGAGATGAAGGTTTCTCATGAAATGCCTAGGCATAAGTAATTCTCAGAATAAACTTCAAGGCAGGGACAGGAGGATAATAGAATGGAAGGATTGAAAATTCTCATATGTAAAAAATTCCTGGGCAGCTTATCCACATCTAAGCTTCTGGAAAGAACAGTCAGTTATCAGCTCATACAGGATTATTCCATTGTCTTCCTGGTTGAGCAATTTGCTATTTGAGATTTTATTGTGTTTATTGAAACCTTAATATCATACTTGGGTCGTACTCAATCAGCTTTGCTTTATTCTTCAAGATTTTGGGGGCTCGTTTTACATTGTATACTAAGTTACTCTTAGACATTTCTTTCTTTTTATCACAATCACTTTCGAGGATTTTATTTTAGATTAAAGGAGGAGCATTAAACATCTTTGACAGAGGATTGTTACAACCAACACTAAAACTCTGCTGAATGAAACACAAATCCCTTATTCATTTATTTTTTTATTCTAATGTATGAAGAGCTGATAATACCATGCTCAATCTTGGGGTTGTTATCAAAAATAGGTTTCTTCAAGTTGTGCATAGTAATAAATGTTCACTTCCCCCAAAGCCTAGAATGCATTCTGGTCCTCTTTTAGCTGTGGTAATACAAATGAAAGAATTAAAATTCTTAGGATTGGGAAAGCAAATGATATAGGAAGTTTGTGGATATCTTCCAAGTCTCCAAGGGTCTGTCATAGTTATTTCCAATTGACTTAACACCCATTAACATGTCACTGAGAAATGTCTACTTCAGGCAGGTGTTAAGTGGTGCTATCCTATCTATATTATAGATGTGAAATTCCCAGCATAGACTCCAAAACAGGTAAATAGTATCACTTGATATTTAAAATAATAAAAGCATGGTTTCTTTTATTTACCTTTTCCTAGACAAAAGATGCCTCTCCTTTCTGTGCAGAGTGGGTTCCTTCCTCTTGCTATGATAAAACACCATGACCAAGGAACTTAGAGGGGAAACAGTTTACTATGGTCTATAGTTGTAGAGTCCATAATGGCAGGACAAAGGCAGAAGGCAGCACAGAAACCACAGTTGGAACCATAAGCATGAATCAAAAAGAACCAGTAGAAATGATGCTGTTTCTAAACTCTCAAAGCTCCTTTCCAGTGACACACTTCCTCTAAGAAGACCACATCTCCTAAACCCCTCTCAGACAGTGACACTAAACTGGGAACCAAGTTTTCGAATTCATAACTTCTATGGAGGACAGTCTCACACCATTACAGTAGAATCCTTCTTAGATGCAACAGAACACTAGTAAGAATTACCGTGACCTGTGGATGCATTTAGGTACTCTCCTGCCCAAAATATAAAGTAACATGACTGTAGCAACTGAAAAGTCTTAAATTCCCAAGTGTTAGTAAAGCAATATTGCTTCTTCTTCTGGCGGCCCTTGAAAATGTACTAAATTCCCATAGGATTGCATTTCAGGAGTTTTCTCTGGCTAGCTAGATGTTAAGGTCTGAGCTTAAAAGCTGGCATCATTGTTAGCTTATTAACAAGGATTGAATCTAAAAATCCTATTGTTTCTTTCTTTTTTTTTTTTTTTTTTTTTTTTCGGAGCTGGGGACTGAACCCAGGGCCTTGCCTTCCTGAACGGCGCTCTACCACTGAGCTAAATCCCCCAACCCCAATCCTATTTTTCTTAATTAAAAGTTCTCATCAGTTCGTTGACAACATCTCTTCTTTGGTTTACTGCCTTTCTATGTGAATAGATACGTCTACAAGAATACCAGCTCCCCTTAGGTGTAATAACTAGTCAGTTACCCTCCTAATGAACCATTTAAGTTCTGTTCTCTGGTTCGTTTTGTATATTAAAATTTGTCTTCCCACTGAAATATATTTAGATTACTCAACAAATATATTATAATACTTGTGGATGATTGATCAACTGGCCTTCACGTTGAGAAGAAGCATCAGGCAGGGTTCAGATGGCCATGAGTATGACTGAAGAACTTCCAAGAGTCAGTCACGGTGAGACAGACAGCTCTACTTTATTGTTCCAGGGGCAGGGTTAACAAGGGTTCTTAGGGGTATGGGTGGAAAGGGCTGATTGGCCATAACACAGTGCCTAATTATCATAGGGATGGGAGAAAAAAAGGATTTATGTGCTGAGTCATGCAGCATGTGCAGGGAGCATCTGTGCTCACAGACATTCTCAAAACAAGGACAGGTAGAGAAATGGGAGCTTCACCAAGAAAGGGCGTCCTCTATTTTGAGCTGAGCTTAGAGAGGCTATCTGGAGATGGTGGGCTGCAACCTCAATAGCAGGGTCCTCTAACACACTCTACTGTCTCCTATCTGGGTTCCTGAGCCAATGTATTTGACCTACACTAGAGGTAGCATTTATAAATCAGCAATTTAGGTTTGTAAAATATTTACATGGATGTCTATCTTAATCTCTGAGACCACAACTTTATTGACGATAACAAACAAAGCTTATATATGCTGTTTTTACTCCATTTCTCTTTTCTCATAATAACACAGAAGCCATTTGTGGCAGGAATCTATTGAAATGAATTTCTAGCTCACATGCTCCTATTTTCTAGAAAAGTATCCCTCTGTCCATAGTAATAGATAACAAAGCTAAAATCCTGATACGTGAATAACGAACACTGATTTTTACCAAGATCGAATGTGACCCAAGATGGACCAATCAGATTCCAATTTTCTAGAATGTAGATCGAGAGATGACAATTGCCTCTGTGGTGATTGTTCTCACTGAAGGAATTTAAAAACAGAGATGATTTGGTCACCTTCAAATTATAGAAAAGTAAATACATGATGGAAATAAGAAGGAAAAAGCTTTAGTCTTCCAAAATAGACAAAGATGAGGTAGGTCACATACTGGAAGTTTGAAGAAAGTAAGCAAAGGTCTTGTCCTTTTGACCACAGCAACTTCAGGTCAGTGTCTTCCAGATGGAAAGTGTTTTTTTATCATCTTCATAATATTTACCAGGATTTCTAATTAACTTTTTAAGACAAAACATTTATTGTGTTTTGCTTTGCTTGTGGCGGGGTCTCGTGTAGTCTAGAATGACCTTGATATTCTGATTCTCCGTGGCCCCATCTCCCAATTATTGGGAGTAGCAGGTGTGTGTAAGAGTACCTGGTTTATCCTGGTTATACAGGAGATTGAACCCATGACTGTGTGTGTGGTGAGCAAATGCTCTACCAAAAAGTCATAGATCTAGATCGTCTATTAAGTTTTTGACTAATTTGGATATATAAAACTTGGACATATATATTCTCCTCTCTTCTGTAGGAACTATTCTAGCAATGTCCTTAGTGTACTTGCTGCTACCCCAGCATACCTTTAAAAAGGGAGAAAAAAAAAACCCACCACAGTCTGTGTAGTCATAATCCATTATATTTGCTAAACTTAGGGTTCTAGAATACATCTTTGTTAGTCTGGTTTCTGAGCGAAGGAGACTATGCAGTCTGAGGAGGGACAATGTTGATGAAAACACCACTTGTTGCAGGCCAGTTCCGCAGGGGATTCTAGGACAAGCTAAGATTACTGATTGGTTTGGGACAGAAGGGGAGGGGCAAGGTGACAGGAAAGAGATATCAAAGCAGAACTAGAAAGTCAGAAGGGCGTTTCTTCACTTGGTAATTTTACCGTGTGCTGCTCTAGTGCATAAATCCCGTAAGCGGCATCTGGGCACAGCCCAAGAGCCTGAAACAGGGATGGACGGAGGCTGGGAGTAACCAGACTTGGGGCCTCTGACAGCTATAAATCACAATGTTTATGGGGCTTCAATATTTACACTCTAATTAAAATATCATAAAGGAAGCATACGTTCATGTTCCAGAAAGCAGAACTCCAAAGTTCTGTAGCAGCAGCAGCTGTTAATCAGTGACTTCTGATGACCTGCTGCCAAGACCGGGAACTCGCTCAGCCACAAACAGCACAGATTACGGTGGGAGAAAGTCGGCGCTTGACGACGGCAACCTTTGGGAGCAGCAGTCGCTTGGCCAGAGACCTATCAGTTTATGGCTCAGTCTCCATTACGGTTTGAGAAAATACTTTGGATATGCTTAATTGGCAGCTCGGCTTTGCTTTTCTTTACTCTCTTGTAGAGCGAAGCCTATTCAGTATGATACAAGTAGGTAATATGGAGTTCCTGGAGTGGAGTTCCAGGCAGACACAGTGTAACATGGAGAATAAAATATCTATCAGGCTCAATGCATGCTGGGCAAAGCTGAAATTCACCCCAGTCCCTTTGGTGCCCCTCCATTCTAACGGTCCCTGTCTGTACTACTCACCTGTTGGTTTTGGTTGCAAGGATGATCCAGTCTGTCCGTTTATCCCGCCTACTTCCGTTTGTCCCACCTACTTCCGCATTCCCGTCCTTCTCTCAATGCTCCATTATCTTGCCCCTGCTTTGTTCCTGCTGTGGCTGCTGGGAAGAACTGTACTTTTCCCATCTAGCCATCATTCTTCCTCTGCAAAGTTCTCTTTCAGCTCACTGCCTTACACGGCGTGCTCTACGTTGAACGAGTCATCCGAATTTTGTCCCTGAAACATGTTATTATTTTCCTCATTATTTCACACAGTCAAGAACGAGATACTCCGGCTTCCACATATCTGTGTGTCTTTTTCTCATGTTTTTCAACCTGTGAGGGCAAATATCATAGTATATTTCATGTACAACTAAAACAGGGCCTGTCATGATGTCTGGAATGTAGTTTAATTTACACTTGAATGAATGAATGAATGAATGAATGAGTGAACACTGAGAAATAATTTTTCTCAACGGCTTTCTACAGTAGTAACCAGAATGAACTGCCCAGAAAGAATTGGTGTCTGCTTGCATTCCCTGTCAGTATCTAATCTTTTTCAAACAGTATGTAATTTTCTTTTCTTTTTTTTATCTGGCCCCAAAAGGGATACTAATGGTGGGAATTTCGACAGCTGTAGGAAAGAGGCCACATTTGGGCAGTTATTGATTTATACCACTAGGGAATCACTGCTGAGTTTGTTGTAGGAAAGTCTGACCCTTTTCACTCAAAGGCGTGGTTTTGAATATCACCTCTTACACACACTGGAGGAAGTCAACCCAGTGAGGATAGGCCCAGCTGCATAATGTGGCAGTCTCTAATCTGGTTGCTAAATTGACCGAATTCCTTTCAATGCGTGTGTCTTTGGGGCCTCTGCCCTGTGCTTCACCAGCACCAGCGTTGGATCACTTCTAGAAAGATGTCAGTCAAAGACCTCTGGGATTCACATGGGCTGTGCTAAACAGCCCTCTGCAGTTCTAGCTTCTTCTTAAGTCGTGTTCATTGACTTAGCAAAATACACAGGCTCGTTTAAGGGCAGTGGACTTCTCCCTGCAATGACAATTACAGCTCCATTCATTTGCCAGTTCAGTGAGACCGGAGGATCACAAAAGTCATGCAGGCCCAGGCTGAGGGTCAAACCTCTGCTGTGCTGTGCTTCCTTTGCTCTCCTTGCAGAATAAATCCTGGGGAGTCGCTGGGCTGCCTTGGGCTTCAGGTCAAGCAAGAATAAAACAGCTGATGTCTGAACTTGCTAATTTCTGCTGATTCAGTTGAAGGACAATGCTCTCAGGCTGAAGAGGAAACACTAGTGTGTTTGGCGACTTGGAAGCAAAGTGCAAGCTGTAATCAGTGGTTCTAATATTAGGTCAGATCATTAGTGTGAAATACTTCCAAAGAAATTAGAAATGAATTCCAATATTGAAAGAGCTGTTTGGATTTTTTTCCCTTCTCATTGATATAATGGAGCAGAAATGCAGCCCTTGCTCTCCCATCAATCCTGCGATTTATAAACTGTCCAAGTGACCTTGTTTGCACATGTGGCAAAGAGAAGGGAGCTACTGTTATCTCACCCGCATCCACAGCGCCTCCTACAGGACAGGAACTTATCAAAGATCACAGGGAGTCTCTTGGAACTACAAAGCTGGTTTTTTTTAGCTCTGTGGAAGTAAATATTTATTTCTGTGGGTGAGAGCATCTCTTCTGCCTACTCATCCTGCTTCTGCTCCCTTCCCCAGCTGGACTATTTCTATGGAAATGCAAGCATACGCCACACCCACACATGTGCATGTGCATGCACACAACATACGTATTCCACACAGTTGAACAATTATCCCTCCATGGTCTGTCCCCCTGCTCACCTATACCAACTGCCTCCTAGTACCCCACACTTAGTTCCCAGCCATTGTCCCTCTCACTCATGATTATCAGACGAACATATTCAGGTAGACATCCATGAAACATGAATATGAGGCAAACAGCGAAGACTTAGTGCAAACAAGTCCCACGCAGTGTTTAGGACACAGTCGTAGATCATTCATCGTCCGTGTGATACTCAGATTTCCCTGGAGCTCTGCATTCTTTTCCAGCAAACTCAGGAGAATTAGAATTGTCTTCATTTTTGTATTTCTCACCTAATACTATGAATCTTCCATATCCTGCCCAACATTAATTCTTTTCATTATAGTTTTAGCTGAACATTCTTTGGCTTGCTTTCTCAGAATCTTCAAACCAGGAGGATCACCATGAAATCCCCCCAGGAACTCTAATTCAAGGTGTCCAGCTTGATTCTACTGTCTGTGCCTGAGCAACTTTGGGAGTCAAATAATCCCAGCAAGCCAGTTTCCTCACCTGGAAACTCCAAGGCTCCAAAAATTGCTATTCTGGAGGAACTTCTCAAAATAAAAGTGCCTTTCTACTCTGAAAGTAGCAATATCAAACCATAGTTCTTAGACTTATGGCCATCCATCTGTACAAGGGAAGATAAGACTTCCACTTTGATGATTGCTGAGCTAGAGAAATTCTCCCATAACCCCTTACTGTCAAAACAACTCTTCTATTTAAATATTCTTGTTCTATTGCTAATGCTCATAACCCTTGAAGTGACACGGAAGTACATAAGGAGGATGACATAGAGGATCGTTTTGTTGTTGTTGTTTGGTTTTGTGTGTGTGTGTGTGTGTGTGTGTGTGTGTGTATGCATGCGTGTGTTTGTGATTATCACCACACATATAATTTGAGGTAAGCATTCTCCTTTCACCTAACACATGATTCTCTATACAATTGGTTCTCAACCTCCATAATGTCTTGACCCCGTAAGTCCCCCATGTTGTGGTGACTTCCAATCATGAAATTGTTTGCACCGTTACTCTGCAGTTGTAATTTTGCTACTGTTATCAATCACAGTCTAAATAGCTGATTTGCAGATGGTCATAGGAAACCCCTGTGTAAGGGTCATTTGGGGTGATGACTTACAGGTTGAGAGTTCTAAACTGTCTGTGCCCCATTTACTCTTCTGAGCATGTGGTCTTCACTCCACACCTAACCCTCCCCACATAGTTCCAGAAAAGAAAACTTGCCAAGAAACCATAAACTGCTGGCTCATACAAACTGATCTTCACACATGGAGAACTGTGTTCTTCAGACATTTCTAAGAAAATCTGTGCAGCTTTTGTCTTCCCAAAGGACTCCGTATCATACTATGGAGATACCTGCTTAGCCGTGTGCATTGATCCATGCACAGGAAACAGGAAATGGAAACAGACTAGATATTCATCAATGGGTGAACAATGAAAATGTGGTTCATATACAAAATGCAATATTATTCAGCCGGAAAGAAAAATAAACTTATGAACTTTGTAGATAAATGGAGTTATAAATAATCATTTTCTAATAAAAATTTGTATATGAGTGCTTTGCTCGTGTGAATATATGTATACTATGTTTGTGTAGTGCCCATAGAGGCCAGAAGAGGGTATCTTAAGTTACAAATGGTTGTCAGCTGCCATTTAGGTACTGAGATCTGAACCCAGGTTCTCTCTGTTAGAGTAGTATCATGCTTTTAACTACGGAGCAACCTCGCCACCCCCAAAATAATCATCTTGAACGAGGTAATCTAGACCCAGAAAGACAAACACCACATGCTCTGACTCATATGTGGTTGCTAGCTTTGAATCTTCAGATATATATGTTTAAACTGGAGTTCTTCATACAAATTAGAAACCCTGTATGAGGTCATGGTGGTGCTACAAGGAAAGGAAGATAGAACATAGGTGATATAACGGCAGAAGGAGGAATAAGGAAAGTCGGGGAGCTAAATTAGATGGCCATGGGAGGACAGGGAAATGGGGGGAGAGAATAAAATGTATTTTCTTAAGTTTTGTTTTTATTCATGTGTATGTCTATCTGTGCCCAGGTGGCATGCACAGGGATACCTAAGGAAGCCAGAAGAGAAATCTGCTAGATTTATAGGTTTCCAGCTCATATGGTAGGTGCTTGGAATTGAACCTGATCCTCTGGAAGGGCAGCAAGCACTCTTATCTACTGAGCTATCTCTCCAGCTACTACATAGCTTTTAATGGCATATAGTTTTTGTGCCACAAATACAAAGGCAGTTCCTATTCTGAACCTTGAAGAATTATTCCAAGACTACATGGGAACACCAAACATGAGCTATAGAACTTCTTTGCATAAAATGACATATTATTCTCATAGAGTCTGAGGCTATCATCCTGGGCACTATAACATGTAAAATAATGTAAAGATTATGTAAAATAGTTGTTATTCTGTATTCAGAGAATGTTGACAAGAACAGAAGAAAGCCGTTCTGTTCTGTATTGAGAACAAGTGCAACCATTCTTCTGAATATTTTGAAGTTGACTTGGCTCAACGTGTGGATATAGGCTCCACAGGTACTATGGGCCACTTTTTATGTGTTTATCTGGTTCTAATAAACAAGTCTTTGTTGAATTTGTGTTTATCTTTATAATAAGTATGTTAGAGGTAAAAAAAACACAGCAGCAACAGCAAAAAGCTATGGAGAAACTGACTTTAGATGACTGTTCTTTATAACAAATTTATTGGTGGTGGTGGTGGTGGTGGTGGTGGTGGTGGTAGTAGTAGTAGTAGTAGTAGTAGTAGTAGTAGTAGTAGTAATAGTAGTGTAGTAGTAGTGATATGTTTATCAATGTAGAGTTTAAAGTTATTTTCAAATTCAAACTCTTATACTGGGTACCACTTTATAAAGTTCAAAATATAACAGACATACAAAAAATGACTATCATAATAAAAACAATATATTCTGTAGAAGTATTTAAGGCATCAATCAGTAGATCACAGAGTGTTTGTGCATTACAATTATTTGAGAAAATCTAGTTAAAATCCAATCTCCTTGAGGTCACTTCTCCTTTGAGACATGATTTTACTAGCTAGTGTATACTTCACTATAGAGATCAGGCTGTTCTTGAACTCACAGGGATCCATCTGCCTCTGTTTTTTCAGAGCTGGGACTAAAGTTGTGGGACTCCTTCTTACCAGGCATCTGGTGCAGTACATCTTGATCATCAAGTAGTAATTTGCTCATGGTTTCTAATGTGCATGTAATTGATCTATGAGCCACACATTTAAGATTATTTAAGGTTAATACTATAAATTATATAGTCTTGAGTTGAGATTTTGCATAAAGCTGAAGATCCTCAGTCCTGGGCATCAGCAGTGGAAACTGATGCTAATTCTTGGAGCAAAATCCAGTCATTCTACATCAGAAAGTCTGGGGATGAAGTCCAATTTATCAACAAGCACTTGGGTGGTTCTGACAAAGTGTTCAGTGTTTAAGGAACGTTGACTTACCTACATAGGAAACATCAGGGGAAGAAGAAAGGCTTGGAGTGTCCTGGCGAAATTTGGATATGATGAAAAAAGCAAGCGAATCACTTCCTGTAAGCTATGGTCATAAACATGGTGTGTAAGACATTGGGAGGCCTCAAACTAGGTAAGAGAGACTAGGAGCCAAGGGCTGCTTGACCATAGTCAGACATGCCTCTCTCAATAACAATGTATACTATTTTGCTCAAATTTTAGGCTGAGGTGCGTCTGGAAGGAGATGGATTTCAAGGAAACAAGCTCCCATCTGCACCCAAATCTCAGTGCTCTTTTGGGTAAGGACATCCATGGCTCCTTCCTCAACTCCTAGTCTCACCTGGAGCTAGGACCACCCTGTTTAGAAAGTGTCTCTTTTGGACCCAGCACTATCATCAGCATTCCATCTTTCTGTTATAGATACTGATGGGTCAGTCAAGGATATAAACGGAGGTGGAAGACCCTGTGCTTGTCCAGCCATGAAATAGGCCAGTTAAGCAGAGGACTACAGAGACAATTTTTCCCCCTCACAAAGCACACAGGAAGACAGAAGATTCTGGAACCAGCCTGCAAGCGTTGCTGTAGCCCCACCATTTGGACCCATAGTCAGTCTCATGCCAAGCGTGGCCTTGAGTCTGGGAGTCTCTCCAGCATCACCCACAGCATGACTCTGACTGAATCCCATTTATTTCTTAAAGGAATTTGGAGATGAATGTGTACACAAGTAAAACTTGGTGTGCACAGTATTAATGCTATCCACAAATTATATATATGTGAATTATTTAATTAGAAGTAGAAGTTGATTTATTGATAGATAGAAACTCTGTAGGATCTGATGAAAATATACTTGCATTAGTAATAGAACCTTGCTGTGTGATATTGAACTCTGAAGAGATCCTGCATGAGATATTATACCAGGTCCTCAAAAGTACCACTGCTCAGGTTTTCTTCAGATCAGCCTTTGCATGGTTGTCATTTGAGGCTTGAAGTAGGCCTTGCTCCATATCCTGGAGGGTAGTTTGGAACATTGTTGGCCTTTAACCATTCTATCTTCGTCATCTTTCTTACCCATTCCCAGGAACAATCTCAGAAAATGTGCCTACATGTTATAGGACACCCCTTACAGAACCTTGTCCCAGCTAGGAACTGCTGGCCCATTTTATGGTTGAAGAAACCAAAGTTTCCCAGGGTTCTTTGTTAACGTTCAGACTGCAGTCAAGAGCAAGACTCCTTTCTGTAGTGCCTGAGTATTCATTGCTTTATATACCACAGAAAGTTGTTATCGGCTAAATTTGCAGTCCTCCCAAGACCTGTCCTTGCAGTCTTCAGCTACTAATGGGAGGGTAGATTTTGGATTTCTGCTTCCTGAGATCAAAAGTCCAGACCTCTTCCTTCAGAGATGTTGGGCACCATGAGTGGCCTTTAATGCTGATTCTACCTGGGGTGACATAAAATTTAATGTCGTCACACCCTGTGAATCTTTTTAACAAGCTGAAAGAGTGTGGGGTAGCTTTTCTGTCCCTCTCTGTCTGATAAGGTCACTGAATTAAGCCACTCACCCTCCTTAATGCTCAGTGATTCATGTCTCAGCCTTCAGTGCTCTTATGCTTTAGTGAGTGAAGGGGTCAAGGATTTGGCACGTGCCAAGTGCCAGGAGAGTTTGAACTTTTTTTTTCTTCCATAGGGGCTTTGCACTCACTAATAAAGGTTCAAAGTTTGAGCTGTCAAGGTGTGTCAGGTGGTACCCCGGCACTGTGCTGAGTTCTAGGCAAACAGAGACGTTTCCCCAACGTATCCAGTCCTAAATGACAGTGCTCACTCTGTAGGACCTTTAGAACTGTATTGGATGGATTAGTAGCTCTAAGATTACAGGTTTCTTGAAGCAGAAACTTGTATTTACCTTCCTATTTTGGATATTCACATCAGTGACATGCATTTGTTATTTCAAACTTGTTTCCTCAGCTAACCAATATAAATGTTGTATTCATTTTAGGACCATCAGCTAAAAGCATGAATTACCTCCCTGATATTTACAATAGACTAGGATGATCTGTCATCATCTTTGATAGGTGGGGACCCAGAGTAGGAAAAACCCTCCCAAGTCACACAGATCCATACTCTGCTACTATCTACTCAACTTAAAAAGCAAAGGCCTCATTTGCAAGGTTAACTAATTTTTTGAGGTCTTGCCAGTCAACTGAACCTTGACCAATGGCCTTGCCTGGAATACAGTTATGACTAATAAATATTCATGCTCACTTGTTTGGGTTAAGAATTTGCTTTAAGTATTCTCGATGTGTTTTTAAGTAGATTGATGAATGTGTAGGTGATTAATGGAAGAGGCAATGGAGAGACAAACTGGGGAGAGCAGGAACTAAGCTGGATTGATGCCTGAAGTCCTGAGGTCTCAGGCATGAGTGTTGCAAAAGCAACCAATAGTAATAGCTTCATACTTACCATTGGCACGGAATCAATAAAAGCGCTGGCTTTTCAGGTTCTCATACTCTTACACAGGAAGAAAGCTGTGGCTCCATGTCCTCCTTGTTAGTATCTAAGTAGCTTTTTCTCTGTCCTACGTGACTCTGAGGCTGAATTTGTTAGCAATCAATTTGTTTGCAGGTTGAGGTGAGAGCTTTCAGCTGCTGTTTTACCCATCTCCTGCCTGCTATCTCTCCACCACTATTCTGAAACAATTATCCCTGGGCATGTAAGCTAAATAAAACCTCTCTTGTATAACTTGCCTTGGTCGTGATATTTTATCACAAAAGAAATGTAACTAATATGGACTCTTAAGCAATATGTTAATTAAAATGGATCAAAACCCAGATGTTAAAACTCAACAGCATAAAACGTCTAGAAGAAAACCGAGAGAAAAAGCTCCATGATGATTTTTTACAAATAAAACTGACAGCCAACGAAATAAAAGCAAATAGATGACTGGAATTGCATCCAACTGAAAATATTTCTGTGCATCAGTGGATACAGCCAGCAGAGGAAGAGCTACAGAAGTAGGCAAACTACTTTCGAAGCATAACCCCTGGCAGTCGGTTGAAATCAAGGATGTATAAGTCTGCAACAAAAGCATGAACAGCCCGCTTGAAAATGGGCAAAAGAACTTAATGAAGATTCACCCAAAGTGCGATGCAAATCAATAGTGATCTTTCAAGACACGCTACATCCCTAGTAGAAAAATGCATGTCACAACCGCAGGAAGGCGTCACTTCACAGCCACTAAAGCATGAAGGTTAGGAGATAAAAGCAGAGTAGAGGTAGGGAGAATGGGATACTTGTACGTTATTGGTGGGATTGTAAAATGTTGCCACTGTTATGGAAACGACTATGAGAGGTCCTCAAAATATTAAAGGTTAATAGCACATTATCCAACAATTCAACTTCTGAGTATACATAAAATAATTGAAAACAAGACCTCGAAGAGAGTTCTTCACCCATATGTACATCAGAATTAGTCACAACAATTAAGAGGTAGAAGAAACCTAAATGTCCATCAAGATACGAACGAATAATACACAAATTCTGAAATGTGCATATAGGGCAAACTCATTCATTCTTTTAAAAATAGAAATACCATTGCAAACAGGTAGGAAACTAGACAGGATTGTACCAATTAAACCATCACAAAAAGGCAAACCAAAAAACTTGCATGAGTCAAAACATTGTGAAAAAAAAAACCTAGGAATAAACTGGAATGGCGGTTTCCAGGTGTAGGAAGCAAGCAGAGATAAGGAGGTTTGAGTGCATAGTTTTAGTTTTGCAGAATGAAGTTCTGGGTACTGGTTGCACAATGTGAATGTGTTCATCCACACCAACCTGCTCATTAGAGTCGTTAAGACAGTGAGAACAGCAGAGAAAGAAAATTCCATCACCGATAACCAAGATCCCAGCCTCTTCAGCAAAGTAAGGTGAGTAGTTGCAGAAAGGAAGTGACAAAAGCAGGCCAGGGGGGTCTGACTTTATACTTGACAACTGTGGGTGGGCACCGTTCCCCTGATGTAGTGATTTCATCCTTCCAGGACACATCACCCAGAAATCATGACAGAAACAACCGCTGTGTCTGCTCATTACTGTGAACTGTGAGGTGAATTCTAGATACAGCTGTGCCTTTTCTAGAGGAATGCAAGAACAGCATGCAATCCAGCGGTAAGCACATTCCCTCTGCTTCCACAGTCGAGTGTGTGATCCCAGTGCTCTGTGGTGCATATGAGCCTAACCCTGGCTGGACAAAGTGGGGTCTGGCTCCTATCTCATCCACCAGACAGGAGCATTTATGCTGGTTTCACTTACCTTTACAAAATGGTTCTAATAATACCTATTATGTCATGTATTAATAATACATATGTCATGTTATAAATAATAAAGCAGTACATAAGTAAATTGCAATAATTTATGCATATAGTAACAAAACATAGCATCCTTAGGCATGAGAATATTTCATAAGGCAAGGCGTAGAGTGTTGAAATGCAGAGAAACAACCTGAGGAGGAAACTCATCTAACTAAAGCAATGGATGATGAATCACAACGACTGGCGATTCTGATCTTTTGTTCAGTAAGTGAAATTGTCTTCCATGGGTAGATGAATGGAGGACCAAAATAGATGTTCCCGAGATCCCAGTGTTCATTTGATTTAGTCACTGGGAAGCTCTGCTCACTCAACAGCATAAGCGTGGATGCTAAGAGTTAGACTGAACCATCAGCCAACATCTTAGGACCTCCAGTTTCTCAGCTTCAAGACAAGAAGGTAAACTAGAATCATCTTCCACCTCTGGATCCAGCTGTGGTTTAAGACGCTGGGGTTTCAGCCACTATTGCTGAAGCAAATGCATCTCTATGAGGGTGAGAGCAGCATCCGCCTAAGACTGGAAGAATTTCCTTCCCGTGGAAGATAGCTTTCCTCTGAAAATCTGACTCATTCCTATCTCAATTTAACTGAAATTAGCTGCAGTGGTAGCAAAATCATATCCCATTGCTTTCTAACCTTTTCCCCACCCCTTTCTTCCTTCTTTTCTCTTCTCCCTCTTTCTCTTCAACAGACCTTTTGTTATTGCTGTTAGATCTTTTATTAGCATTGTTTTGGATACATGGCTAAGACTCCAATCTAGGGCTTTGAGCATAAAGGGTATATTTAAACTTCAGGTCTGTGTCTATGAAAGCAAAGAAACATATATACGTATGTATGTTATAACAGGTGTATTACTAACTAATACAACAAAATGAACTGTGGGAGTTGGTAGCCAAGTTTTACCAACACAGCAGTGCTTTGAACCCATGGGCATATTGTTAACTCTAATGTTTGGAATGATGAGAACTTTACTTTTCCATTTATTTGCTAGCAAACATTCCTGCCACTGTTAATATGTTGTTCACTTTTGCTTTTAAGGTTAATCCCAAGACTATTCATCTTTATCTAATTCCATGATAGAAATTGTCTGAAAATGATCTCCAAATACTTATGTTAGCTGCACATTTCTGTTCAAGCATCTTAGTAGTATTCTGGGAAGTTGGTCAAACCCATCTAGTCGATTTCAAGTTTCCAGTTAAAATTGGATGTGAAATCTATTAAAGCTTTGCGTGAATTTTTATACTATAGGTATTTTCAATAGGATCTTGAGCAGATTACCTAACCTCCTAGAAGCAGGCCTTTTACATCTGTAACAATGGGGCTGTTGCCTACATCCCACATGTATCATGAAGATATGATTTGCTCAGTATCATGTCCGACAGAGTAAGCTTTATAACAAACATTGGTGGCAATGGTTGCCTTCTTAGTAATGGAACCAGGACTTGGGCATGAACAGCCTGCAGCCCATGCACTGAAAGAGTTCCAGGAGAGCTATAATGTGGCCCTGCACATTTGTAGACAGTGGTGGAACATCACAGTGTCAAAGGGTTGGACACCTCTAGCCACATTTCTCTAGGTTCCTTTCACTTTTAAAAACTGCGGTGATAAGACTAGAGAAATGGCTCAGGGTTAGGGTCACTTACTGCTCTTTCAGAGAAACAAAGTTCAGTTCCATGCATGTAAGAACTGTAAGAACCATCATGAACCATAAAAAGGTTTATAACTGCTTGCAATTCTAGCTCCAAAAGATGCCAATGCCCTCTTCTGGCCTTCGTGAACACACACACACACACACACACACACACACACACACACACACACACACACACACACACACACACTTTCACAAACAAAAATGAATTACTTTTTTAAAGCTGCTGTGGTTTTATCATCCACATTGACCATTTTTAATATTTGAGAAAATTTAAATAAGAACATCTGTTAAACAAATTGGTCAAGGAAAAGTAACATTATTTTATTATTCATTTATGGACGTGCATTGAGCAAGCTATCAACCAGTAACTGAAACCCATTTCAAAGATCTCTACTGAAAGTCACAGTGCAAACACATGTTCCATTAGAAGGAAAATTCAGTCTCTCTATGAAAAATTGCTCTTGAGCAAATCGCTGTCTTCATTAAGGTTTCCATTGCTGTGAAGAGACACCAGGACTACAGCAATTCTCATAAAGCAAAACATTTAGTTGGGCTGGGTTACAGTTCAGAGGTTTAGCCCATTATCATCATAGCAGTAAGCACGGCAGCATGCAGGCAGACACGGTGCTGGAACAGGACCTGAGAATTCTACACCCGAATTGTCAGGCAGCAGGAAAGGAGAAAGACAGCCACCAGGCCTAGCTTGAGTTCCTGAAACTTCACACCAACCCCCAGTGACACACTCCTCAAACAAGGCCACACCTTCTAATAGTACTACTCCCTTTGAACCTTTGGGGGCCATTTTCATCTGAACCACCACAATGGCAATGCTTTAAAAATTAATCGTTTTCCCAAAGTCATCCCTCTAGCATTAGCAACTCAGGCTGACATTGTTGCCTCTGGTGTAAACTTGAATATTCTTTACTCAGATGTCCTAGAAGCCACGGATCTCCATCTAGCACTTAGGAGAAGCCAGTCCATAACGAAACTGGCAACACTCTGGAGAAAGGTGACTTATGAAGGAAAACTCATCTGCCCACACACATCTGTGCATTTGCTTGGACACACATGGCCGCTGTCTTCGGAAACTCAAGTCTCGGAGAGGAAAGGCCTTCGCTTTCCCTTGAGCCACATTCCCGAGCTCCTCTGCCCAGTGTTCCCCAGACACACGGGCCGCGCGGCTGAGCCTCTGAGCCCTTGCTCGGAGACTAACAAAAGTCCCACAACTTGCTGTTGGAGTTTCTCACAGCCGCAGCAGTTCTTTCTCGCTTTTAATGAAATTCCTTTCTATTTCTCCAGGTATGACTCCCCTTGGACCAGCAGGGCATATTTTCTCCTTGAGTTAGGACAGCTTATGACAAATAATGATGGGGAATCAATAGACAGGAGGGAAATATTGGGTGAGAGGCTGAATGAATCTCTGAGATAAATTATTGACCATGGGCATGGCCAGTTCTCCCTTCGCTTATGTGTTCGTATTCTATCTCACTAACAACCTGAAAGAAAATCAAATATTTTGTTTGGGGGCTTCACTAATATCAGCAACTTTTACTATCTTAATGGCATTTTTATTGATCTCAGCTTTAATGGGAGCTGTATATATTTGATGTTGGTCATTTAAAGTAGAGGTGAGTAATAGACTTCTCCACTGAGGATCATAAAGCAGCCCCTTGTCTGGCAAGCACGGGAAGCAAATAGAAGACAGCATTTAATCTACTGTTCTACTGCAGTTATCAGGGGCTGAGATGGAAAAAATTAAAATGTAAAGGTTGGAGCCTTCCCACCCTCTTGTTCCTTACCATTCCTATTTGCTACCCCCACCCCCCTTCATACCTCCTCAGGCTGACTCCTAGGCATACTGGCCATCAGCAGAGTAACAACAAAAGGCCATTGGCGCAATGACCTTGGCGGTGGCATCACGCACTGGAGGAAAGAAATGAAGCCATTAGACTGAGGCAGGAGAACAGGCTATAAATCAAGCCATTTCCAATAAGCTGCTGTAATGGCCATCCGTCATTGCCAGGCCGGCACACGGCAGACCATGGAGACACGGGAACTGCTAAAGCTGAGACATAAACAATAATAATTCGGGCTTGATGCTCAGCCCTTCAGGTAATTTAGGGACATTTGCTTTTCTTTTGTTTGTCAGAGTTGATATTTAAACCTTAAGATGTAATAAATAGAAGCCAGGGGACACACTAGTATACGTATAAACATTGCTTCCTGGCTGTGATTCAAGGGAAAGTAAAAAAAGTTGAGTTATAAAAATAGCCACTCTATCTGGAATCAAAAGCAAACAACAAAACAAACACAAAAGGCAGACCCCTATCCCTCCTCTTAATCAAAGAAACACAGTGAATATCACGAATCGTGAATGATAGAGAAATGATTTTGGAGTAGCTTGGTAGGTCTCCTCTCTTGGAGAATAATGACAATTTGTTTTATAAGTAAATTGGAACAGTACTGAAAAGTGATGGACACACACACACACACACACACACACACACATATGAAAGAAAATGAGATAAATGATTCAAATTTGCAATTGTAAGCAGGTTCCCTGTGGGTCACGGCCATCATATATAGACTTTTTTCCTCTTCGTATCATAGTGAACACTTGCTTATTACTTTATGATGAAGGTTTTGTAACAATGTGGTTCACATTTGAAGCCTACCCGAGGCTATTCACTTTGACTTTGATACGGAGTTGGGAATGGAGTCCCCAAAAAAGTCGGTATTCTAGTATGTCTGATTTTCTTCTGAAAGTCATTCAAAAGACAGCTTTACTATATTCAGAGTTAAACCAGTCGGAAATCACTACGTGGGCTGCCTTCCCAGATTTTTGGTTTTCAGAGATTTGCTTTCAAATCTGCCTGATTTGACTAGGCAAAATTTTCAGTTTTTCTTTCTTATATTATGTCTGCCACTGTGAATAATAATCCTAGTTTTCAAACGTATTTTGTAATATTAAAAGCAGCTAAAGGGGTCAGGTGGCCTTAGAATTCACAAGATGACATTGGTTCTCTATTTCAAACGGCTTAGTGATATAGAAGAGTGAACTTCTCTGCTACCAAAGCCCAGGTCAATTAATCACAATTGAGAAACATTTTATGATGACCACAGAATGTTCTAACAAACAAGCCTTGGAACCTTGTGATGGGCTTGCAACTCTCTTTTCAAGTTGGTCACTGGTTTTTAACCCTTCAGGGGCTTGAAAGCTAATAGAGTGCCGGGAAGAACCACCATGCAAACCCAGAGCACAAAGCACACAGTCAAACATTACAGCCATTAAGAGGAAATGCACAGTTACAATTACACTAATGCTCAAAAGAAAGAAATCTCTTAGAGCCGGTAAAGACAAGTTACTCTAGCTTATGTTCTTTTTGGCGCTAAATGTACACATAGATATTTGTGCTTTGTTAAATCGTCGACCTCAAAATAGACTGCTTCGATTATATTTTAAGAAGAGAGTAAGGTGAGACGCTCTGCTCTGCAGATCAATGCAGGCAATAACTGTTTTTCTTCCTGCTTGAAAAATTGGACTGCCGATTGTGTTTGCAATCTGATTAAAACAGCTGAAGAAGGTGAGAACGCTTAGTCAGATACATTTACGGAAGAGACATGTTTTGATTGTGGGTAAGGTTAGGATGTTTATCTAGATTGAGTCCATCCTTACTTACAAGGTGTAAAGAAAAGATTTTGACATAGGACTACAGTTAGATCCCCCCTTTTGTGTGGCATCATATCAAATTTGTTCCCTCAGTTACATGAGAGAGTCAAACTGGGTTTGTCCCTGACTTCTCAAGAAGTTGGTATGAAATTTTCATGGTCTGTCTAAATATTCCCTTAATTAAGCATCCAAGGAATTTTTAATACAAATGTAATAGATTTGTTTTCTTACGAGCTACTATTTAAACAGTCATCTGTGATAAATATTTATAAGTGTTTATAAATAAAATATTAATTGCCTAAAATGGCATTTTAATATGGCAGTTGCTACCAATGAAATGTGGCTAGTGTCTGTCTACCTCACGAAAAGTTCTGGAACATCTGGCCCTGCATCAGCACCACCATGGAGGCCTGGGAGACAATAATAGCTGTGGCATCCTCTCAGAACTTTTCCTGCACAGAGGTAGCACTCTTTCAGATGTCACACCTCCAAGAATTCAGCCATCCACTTCCTTCTTCTAGATCCAACAGAGAATATCTAGGTTCTTCACAGTGCTTTCAGAGTGGAGGACGCCATCGTTTTGCAGTTGTTGCACGATCCCCTCTTTGGCTCTGGCCTCTGGATGTGAGACTTTTCGGGAAGGGAAGGACAGAGACTTGACTGTGATCCAAGCTCTCATTGCTTGTGCAACTTGTTCTATGCCAAGGCCAAATTAGATTACGGAACAGCAGATAAAGAGACAGGAAGAAAGGACTGTAAACAGGCTCGCTTAAGCTTTGTTCTGGATAAGAAAGAATGAGTCACAGCCTGTTAGCTTTTCTGGGATTGAATGTCTGTCGATTCACCTGCCCAGAAGCAAATTGAGCCTCCATGGGCCCCACTATCTCCATCTGTGAGCCATGAAAATAAATGTGTGTCATTTACATATTTTAGGGACACTAATGAGAGCAACAGTTTGTTTTTATTTATTCATTAATTGGTGCAATTTATAAAGGTCCACCATCTGCTACAAAAATTCAATTAAATAATTGTTATATCCCAGGGTTAGCCATAGTATAACAGTTTATAGAAAAATGAATCTGGTAGAGGTAGCCAGGTGTGTGAGGAGTAAGGAAGGGTGCTTTTCTTGACAGAGTGAATCGCATTTCCATACCGTGCACATCTTTAAGCAAATGTGAATATCACGACCCTTCCACGATATTTAAGGGGAGGGTCACTTGGTGAGCAGTGGCAGATTTTGACTATTGACTTTGTCTTACTGTGCGCAACCCAGTGCATCAAACAGGTTTCGTAGCATCTCCCAGTCTCAGTTTCCACATTTATAAAACCGAGAAGCTGCTGCCGAGAAGGTTGGCGCTTCTCCACCTACTTACATCCTTGCTGCTTAAAATTCCTGTGTTTATGGAATTTAGTTTAATTTTTCTTTTTTTTCTTTTCTTTTCTTTTTTTTTTTTCAGAGCTGGGGACCGAACCCAGGGCCTTGCGCTTGCTAGGCAAGTGCTCTACCGCTGAGCTAAATCCCCAACCCCTTAATTTTTCAAAATGCCCTAGAAAGGACAGATTGAATGTAGACCGATGGTGGAAATGACCTTGAAGACAAGAGTCGGAAGAAACAGAGCTCCAAAGTGCCACCATGTCACCAGCGCTTGCGACATAGATCTAAGGGGCTGCTTTTCTTGAACTTCCAGATAACATTGTTTTGACAACACGTTTCCAGTGCGACTTACAAGCAGATCATTTTCCAAAATGATCTCAGCTCAGAAATTTGCTTCTTTGTCATTACTAAAAGGCTATTTCTGAAAGAATGATTTCTGTATCAGAGTGCTCCGAGAAACAAACACACAAACAAAGAACAAAACAAAACAAAACAAAAAAACCCAAAACATCTCTTATTCTATTGTTCATGAAAGGTTTCTCTCTTCCACGCTAAGCGAGGGTACATTCCTCGTTAGGGCTGCAGGTCAGTTGGTAGTCTGCGTCATTGAGAAGGACACTGTGGAAAGGTGGGAATGCTCTGTGTTGATTTAACGTCAGCGGTGCTGTGGTTGAGAATGCTGGCATTTGAGTATGTGAAAATGTTTCTGGCTGGTGCTAAACCTTATTATTTACAATTCATTACTTATGAGTCAAGTCCCAGTATTCACTGTGCACTTTGCAATTGCATTGTATAAGTTTCATAGACGAAGGCAATAAACATACGGCTACCTGTTGCACAGTCCCCCGAAGCCAATCCTCTGTGTAGTGCTCTATGAAATTCTATTTTGATTAGGTTGTTACATCTGGGACAGAACTGCAAATAGTGTTTGGCAATGGAAAAATGTGGGCCTGTATAATGCTAAGATTAAAGTCTGTCCAATAATACAAGCTTGCCACCTGGGACGAGTCCTGTATTTATAGCAGAAAGGCCACAGAGTAAGTATTCATCACTCAGGTTCAAGAGAGGTATTGCCAATTACTTTGGGACCTTTTGTGATAACACTAGATGGACCACAAGGAAAAAAAAAACCCTATATTTGATCTATTTCCTGCTCAAGTAGGTAGAGAATGAGTAAATACGATAAAAAGTAATCCCATCTGGATGGATGAGGCTGATGGGCCAAGACGAAATCCGGCTGCAGATCCTCTCCAGGTTTAACTTCTTTGACCCTATGACGTCATAGCTTAATTGATAAAGATGATTTCTCTGCGCGTATTATACCCTGTAACTTCTCTAACTTTTTCACTTGACAGATGATGTGGCTTAGGCTCCCCTACAAACAAGGGAAGAGGTAAGGGATTAAAAATAATGGTTTCTTCAATTAGCAGGTTTGAGTGAAGGACTACACCATAATGTCTTACATGCTTGTGTTTCTGGAGGAGGGTAACTTTTGCAGTTGATTAGCTTCCCAAGTGGTTTTGTGTGTGTGTGTGTGTGTGTGTGTGTGTGTGTGTGTGTATATATATATATACATATATATATATATATATATATATAAAATGAAAAGCTATATGTGAAACCACCACACAATAAAATGATCTACTACATCTAGTACCCTGAACCATGCATGGGCTATTTTTAACAGTCTAGATTGTCCTACAGACTTACAGATGTCATAAGCATCATTGACAAATCCTGTATGTGACCACAGGTGGGAACAACTGGCAGGTACTTGCCAAGAGTGACACACTCGACCAGCTGCCGGTGGAGTTGCCAAGTCAAGTCACCATGGCCCAGCTGGTCTTCGTTATGAAACCAAACTCTCTGTCACCGATACTTCCTCATTGTCACCTGGTAGCTAATCTTCCAGTAGTCTTTATATGACATGGGAGTCCCTGAACTCTTCAAGAACAACCATACCCAGGCAATGTCTGTGGTCAGTGAGATAATTGTAATTCCAACTAGGACAGGTGAAAACTTGACTGCTTAAGTACTCTTCAGTACTTACTCAGTAAGTACCCTCTATAGTACTCCATTATGAACTCTACCAGCATCATTCTGCTCTACTTGGCTGTAGCCCCCTTTGCAAGGAGGTGACATGTAATTACCAAGGACACTTCAAAGGTGATGCCCCTCTCCAAAGAGAAACCGTGAGACCTGTGACATAATGATTTTGCTTTTGAGGACTATAATTATGACTCTTTGATAAGGGCAGTGCTTTTAAGGGCTGAATAATCAGCTTTGCCTCCATGTAATGTGGTATGAGTTCAGATTCCATGATGTGGCACATCTATTTATTGTATAATCATATCTCATCCACCTTGCAGCTTCTCTTGCTCTGGGCCTTTCCTCTCCTAAGCCCATAATGTAATTATCTCAGGCAAATTGGATACAATGGATGATTGAAGTTGTACATAGATGTATGTAGAGGCTAATTCCAGGATGCTTTCTTGTTAATATAAAATGTACAGTATTCAGCATGCCATGTAATGTGCCCCTTGCTTTTCTATGAGTTTTTACATTTTTGTGTATTAAACTTCCCTTTACTGCACAGGAAACTTTAGAAACCTTTCTCCTCCATGCCCCCTCACCCGCACCACTTTTACAAACAATTACCTTTACCTCAATGGAATATATCACAAGCACGGAGAACTGACATAAGTGTACAGAGTTTTCTCTGGGCTCTTCCTGATTGTCCCTGAAAACTCTCCTTGTGTTTTCCACAAGGCACAAGGATGCTGTGTGATTCGTTTTTCCAATTAGTGAGTGTCTCAAGATGGATGCCCTATACACGAGAACATGGGCCATTTCATACATAGTTTTTGAAGTGCACCTGACAAAAACAATAATAGCTACAGGTTATTGTAGATATTTTAGGGTACATTTCCATAGATTTCATGCTCTGTTTTTTAATAATACCAAAAAGGTCAACAGGATAGCTGTCAAGTAGCATACTTTTAGAAGAGTCCATCAGTTTCTCTGCTAATTTGTAAAGCAGGGCTGTTGAATTAGATGGCAACTGAAAATTGACAGATGTAGATGAGTCTTTTGTTTGTTTTTAGTGATGGTCTGGCCTATGTTCTGCTTCTTAGTAGACACCGGTGACACGCACATGCTTCGCTGTGGATGTCACTTCCAGGGCGACTGCCCCGTGGCTAAGCTCTTCTCTTGCACTAGAAGATACATTGAGAATTCCTTCATGAGCGGCTTGCTGGGAAATCAGTGAATCTGGGGTTACAGGAAAACACCGAAGAAGAAGGAATCTGTGTGAAATGATGCTTCGAACAGGATAGGAAGGTAAGCTGCATAGGAAGCCCTCAGCAGATGCACCAGGCTCAGACCTGGATAGAAATTATTCAGAAACGGGAGTACTCACTTAGGGCCTGTGGGGTGCTCATTGCTGCACCCCTGTACAGGATTGCACGTGCGGATTCTGCAGTTGTTTCAGAATTAATGTGGAGAAGGCACTTCTGTTACTCTTTGTCGTTTGAACTAGCTAATATTCTTCTATAGTGTATTAATATTAAATGTATTGTCCCAGAAGATATTGCAGGTGATTGAACCTCTCCCAAGAAGTCAAGCCCCCTTCCTTCTGGTTTTGTTTCTTAAAATGTAGATATGTGAATGCCAAAAATACAGCCAAGTGACTAGAATGCTTGCCTGGTGTGTACACAGCCCTGGTTCAATCCCCATCACCACATAAAGCAACTATGATGGCCTATTCCTGTTATACCAGGACTCCAGAGGGAAAGGCAGGAAGACCAAGAAGTCAAACTCATCCTCAGCTACACAGCTAGTTAGAGGCTAGCCTGGGTTATGGATATCTTGTCTCAAAAAAAATCTACATTATTTAGAGGTAGAGAAAATTGGGGTGACAGTCTTTCATGAGCCTGCCTCCCCATCAATTAGGGACCTTGCTCCCTAATTTTGACTCAGCTACTCCTGATTAGAGAGGCTTATCTTCTTTAGTTAAACTAGCCTCTGCAAGCCTTCAGTTTAGTCAGCTCAAACTTCATTGGCTGTTTGTCAACGACAAACAGTACCATTGATTTCTGGTAGAATCCAGGTCTTGGGGAAGTAGGAGAGTGCTACCATGCCTATCAAATCTGCTCATTTAATAACAGCTAATGATGGTACTGCAGATCTCAAGGACTGAGTGACAGAAAAATTTCAGTATTCAATGATTAAGATATCCCAACTCCAGCTAGAAATGGGCACACTATGTAAAAGAATGGTAATTGGTACAGAAAAACAGGAGGTCCTGGGGTCCCCAAGGATCGCTGTGTAGCTTGAATGACATTGAGCATTTTCTATTCCAATCTCGTGGACTGCTTGTCCATACTTGAGTGTCCTGTAGCTATCCAAGGCCTCTGTAGCCTCCTCCAGGTTTTCAAACTCATTCCTTTGCTTGAACCACCCATGAGCAAGGATGAGGACAGATCCTGAATTGTTATGTAAATTAGAAATCACCAGGACCTCAAGTAGAGGTCCTTTTATCCAAGCAACAGTGTCACACTTCCCAGGATACACCAGAGAAGACAGACGTCCATGTTACTTCATCTTTTAATCTGCAGGGTCTTAAGTCTAGTCTGACTGCTCAGTTTCCTAGAAAAAGGAGTTACTGAATTCCTTCAAGGAGCCTGGAATTCATCAGGAGAGATAAATCATCCCGAAGAGGATCTTGTACACTTGGCCAGTGGAGAGCTTCCTGTTTTCTTTCTTGGTGAGATTGTAGAGCCCTCACCGTGAGGCTGCGATTCCAAAGAACTCATAGAAATGTTTTCCTTTACCACAGGGCCTTGGCTTTAGACTCAGATAATCAGCCCTCTGATTGGCAAAGGGAGGAGAATCCGGAGAAGTCCCAGTCATCTGGAAAATAACCGTGAGCTTTTTTTTTCATCTACTCAGTGCTTAGTGTTTTGAAATCTTACAAATCCTGTGAACCTATGAAGTGAGTAGTGCCCTCTTTTGAAAATTAAGAAAACTGAGAGAGAGAGAGAGAGAGAGAGAGAGAGAAAGAGAGAGAGACAGAGACAGAGAGAGACAGAGAGAGACAGAGAGAGAGACAGAGATAGAGAGACAGAGACAGAAAGACAGAGACAGAGACAGAGAGACAGGGAGTTTTAAAAAAATACTTAGGAGTATACAGCTAAGGAGAGAAAGGGGTGGGGGTTAAATGTAAAAAAAAAAAAAGTTGATCCCTGAGCAAAATTTATTGAATATGTGCAGCTGTTCAGAGTTATTTTCTTCCTTTGGTTTCAAAGCAAGACATATTAGAACACTAAAGAATTATGGCGGAGGGAAATCATATCCCAAGCTATGCTTCCGAAATATCACCTAACTTTGAAATTTCCTAGGGGCTTTCTGCTCCTGTTTCTGGACAGAGTAGCAGGGTGAGCTGACTGGATCCTTGGAATCTCTAACAAATGTACCTGTGCTTTACCTGCTCTTAAAAGCCTCTGTCTCATTACCGGGAGGGGGAAAGTTGCGCAAATGTGAGCATCACCTTGCCAGTCAGGTCCCCATTCTTCCTTGCCGACCCCCCTCCTCCTTCCAGGTGATAGCAGGTCGCGATTAGTCAAACTACATGAAGATGCAGAACGGACTTCAAGTCAATGCGATCTACTTCCAACTGAGCTGGCCTCACCAGGTTCGCCATCACTAGAACCTGCTATTTCTAGGTCCACCACATTCGGGTTTCTTCTTCTTCCCCTACGACTCTCATCTGCATTTATCTCCATCTTCCCTGTGAACTAAGGCATTTCCACCATGACAATACTGATTTCAACTCTGTGGAGCAGCATAGCCCTATCCTTTGTTTGCAACTTCATCCCCACTTCATCCCTTGACATTCTCTATGAAGCGATGCCTCCTATTTTAACACCAGTCATGCTTTTTCCTTCTTTAAAGTGTTAATGATTGATTTGTCTGCTCTTCCTCTCTGTTTCTATAGCTCCCTGGGAAGAGGATAGGCTTAGGCAAGGCCTCACGTTCTAGTTGGAAAATAAGCAAGTAAAACGCAATAGGCAAAGTAAACCTTACATTCTCCGAGCAAGTCTTAGTTTCATCAGCTGTAAGTTGAGGCAACTACAAAGATCTTCTGCATTGACTTGGGAAGATGCGTGTTGTAGAACATGAGAAGTGTTTAGCTTAATGCCAGGCTTAGAGTAAACAGCAGATAAATGATGTCTGTAATCAGTAATATAATCAGCATCCTATTCGTCTCCCTGTTGGGTAATTGCTGACCCATGTGCTTGTCTTCTTCTCTGGATGTACGTTTCTTGAGGATACTGTCTGTGTAATTGGATTTTATATCCTAGCACCTGGCACAGTGCCTACCACATAACAGGTGCTCAATAAACACTTATTGGATGAATTATAACTCAATTATCTGCCATCTGGTTTGTCCGAACCCACATATATTAGCAGGATTTAGCCTACTGCTCCATCATTCCATCACCCCATCTGCTTTTATATTTAGAGAAAGAGGAATTTACCGTGCATCTTTCCCAGAGCTGATTCACAGGAGCCACGGCTTTGTTCTGCTTCCCAAGGTACCTAATGAGTCACAACAGGTTTCAGTGTATTTGACTTCAAAATCTCAATTTGACTATGTATTGGAAATGTAGGGCTGCTGTTTTCCCTCAAAGTGATACTGTTGGCACTTTGATGGTCCCAGATGTGTGAAAATTCCAATTTCTTTCCATATCCCACCCGCAAAATGAGCACACTTTTGAATCGATTCCACAGTGTTGCTGAAAATGCAGAATAAAATAAATAGGGAACACATTTTCACAGAACAATTGGGAATGTTGTTGTGAGCTTATTTTAGGGCTTGTGAGGCATGAATGAGTCCTGGGATCCCTGACATCAGTCCATTCTTTTCCATGGCTCTCCAATTCTCTAAGGGACCAGGTGTTGCTGAAGTGCTGTCTTTTCTTTCCATCTTTTCAAACTTCTTCAGAACCATGGCCCCTGCCTTGTTAATTTCTCTTGAGAAGACATGAACAAACCTCGTTAAGGCATTGGTGAAAGATCCAAGAAACAATTTCAAGCCTAGTTTAGTGAATCTGTGTCTTTTATCGATATTACTACAGCAGCACAGATGAGGCTGCCTAAAGAACTACAAGCGATTTATGGGTGGTTATGACCCCAAAGTGGCAAAACCCAGAGACTTTTACCACGTAAATTTCCTCAAAGAGGGCTGGGACTTTCTGTGGCTAGTACTCTGTCTTGTGAGCCCGTTTTGTATGACAGAGCTCTCTTCCTGGGGGTTCAAGAGGGCAGCATCGATGCCATGTCCTAGGGATAGCCTTTCACAACAGACCTTTCCTACTTTACTTCATTAAAATGTTCTCCAATTCCCAATCTCAAATGAGCAAACAAAAATCGGATTGTGTTTCTTGATAGAAGACCAATCTGTTTTCAGAATTTTACTTTTATTAACAGGATTAATACAAGCTTCATGGTTATGTTTTCTTTTCTTTAAGCACACTAAATATCTTGGAATAAGTTGAATATTTCTCTAAGGAAAAATAGAAAATTTATCTTGAGACGAATAAGCTCCATAGTTTATCCTCCCCTCCCTCCCTCTCCTCTCTCCTCCTCCTCCCCTCCCTCCCTCCCCTCCTCTCCCTCCTCCTCCCTCTCCTCTCCTCTCCTCTCCTCTCCTCTCCTCTCCTCTCCCTCCTCCCCCTACCATCTCCTCTCCTTCTCCTCTCCTCTCCTCCCTCTCCTCTCCTCTCTCTCTCCCCACCTCCTCTCTTCTCCTCTCCTCCCCTCCCCTCCCCCTCCTCTCCTCTCCTCTTCCCTTATCTCCTCTCTTCTTCCTTGTCTTCTATTTTCCTTCTCCTTGTGTCCTATTACTTTTCTCTTTTCTACTCCCCTCCTCTGTACTTTTCTCTTTATTCCAGATGAAGAACAAAAATGAGAGTGAAGGGACATGATGACTTATACCATCAGTCTCCCCACTACAAAGGGATGGCAGAAATCCTGTACAAGATCATTGCTCATCCCCAACATCTTCCTTCCTTTAAGCCTAGAAACCTGTATTGCTGTATGTGGAGGAGTGGGAGTGGTGAATAGGAACAAGGAAGTAAATGTGTATATGCAAAAACTAGAAGGAAAAATGGCACCCATCTGAATAAATCTGAAATCTCAAGACAAAATGATTATTGCCTTAAGAAGTTTTTGTTATAAAACTCTTTTTCATCCCTTACTCACATAGTACATCTTAACCACAGATTCCCCTTCCTACACTCTCCCCTCCTCTTTCCTCTCCAACCACCTCCCCTTTTCCCCAGATCCCTTTTCCCCAGATCCCAGATTTCCATTTCCCTCCAGAATCTTAAGCTCGTACAAAATACTACATATGCCACTAAGCGATCTGTCTCAGTTAAGGTTTGTATGGTTGTGAAGAGATACCATGACCAAGGCAACTCTTATAAAGGAAAACATTTCATTGGGGCTGGATTAAAGTTTCAGATGTTTAGTCAATTATCATTATAGTAGGAAACATGGTGGCCTGCAGGCACACATGATACCAGTGAAGAAGTTAATTGTTCTGTATCAGGACCAGCAGGCAGCAGGAAATGAGTGAGATACTAGGCCTTTCTTAAGCTTCTAAAAGTTTAAAGCCTACCCCCCCACAAACATATCTCCCCCAACAAGGCCACAGATAATCCACAAGGCCATATCTCCTAATAGTGTCAATCCTTGTGGGCCTTTGGGGGCCATTTTCATTCAAACCCCCTCTCATATTCCATTGTCACACTGCAGTGCTTGAGGAGAGCGATCCTTTATTCAGAGTGTTAAATTCAAATTCTTGTCACGGCTTTCTGCCCATAAGACCTGCAGGTGTTGTCCTACTAATTAAAGTCAAAGTCTACTATTGTCTGGATAGCCTTTTGGGCTCAGTGCAAAATGGAGGACTCCCTTCACTGGCAGGACTCCCCCTTGTCTGACTTTGCCTAGGTAGTTTTGACACTGCACCACACGCCTCTAGCTGCAGAATGTCACATAGCCTTGGTTAGGTTACATCCTTTCTCCTAATAAGAACGCATTCAGCTAGCACCTGAGATTTATGAAATGCTTCTTCAGGCTATGAGACATCTCAGTACCTTACACCTTAAACTCATCGCCTTTACCCATCCTAGATATTCAGAACCTGGTCCCCAAAACTATAGAAGCCTTTGAATCACCCCAAGTAAAGTTGATCTGCTTCCCTGTAGCTGGTTGTGGTGTTTCAATTTCCATACATACTCACAGGGCTTCCATCTCAGGTCCCTCCGCCCTCATGGATCAATATTAACTGACAATCCCCAAGGACAGGGAGGGGCACATGAAGGAAGCAGAGAATGCTGGAGGAATAAAAGTGGCCCCTTTCCATAAGTTGTTTATCAAGGTGGTTTATACCAGTATCACCACAAATACCCAAGTGCTATGTTGCACGATATGTAGACTACAACTACAGTCTCACTAGTTGATAGGAATTGTTCAGCTATATTGTAAGTTTGTGCCTTTCATGTATATGGAACCTATTGTTGATCAAAAGCATGACAGCTTTCTGATGCTACACAGGTATATTTGTAGAATATTCATGCAGTCCACCTTGACAAATGATTTTATGCTAGAAGAGTCTCTCCATAATTCACAGCATCCTTTAGCTAGATAACCAAATATACCCCTCTGTTTCCCTAGGCATTGTATGCACCATACCTCAAAACTGAGGAAGTCTATTGCAAGGATAAATCACATCACAGACTTCTGCATGAGGAAATTCAGACATCATATTTGCCCAGTCTCCTCTACTATGGCATGAGAGACCTGGGACAAGACAAGCATCTGAATCTCAGGTATATCCTAAGGTACTAGGAGGGAACTCAGGAGGCAAACATTTATTCTAATGGTTACTATTTCTGTCTTCCATTGAAAGAAGATGACAATGTGATCCCTAATGTGCAGAAGAAAAGATGGGCAGGAGCTCATTTTTTGCCACTAATTAACATAGTATGCTATAAAGACGATAACTTAAGGGATGGTGTTATCTAGAGTAATAAATTAAAGACTTCTAAAGGCTGGGGAAGAGGCAGAGGAAGCTAGACTGAAATCACAGCTGATCTGTAGTGTGAGAGGAAATCAACTGCAGAGAGAAATGTTCTAGCATCCAGCTCTCTGCATGGTAGATTAAGTGCAGAGAAAACATGAAGCTCTGAATATTCGTTTGCTGTCTAGTTTCATTAGGTTTCAATCTCATATAATATCAAGATGGTCACTGTTAGATCTGGTACTATGATTCAAAGATCCCAATTTGTAAGTCATAAGTCATAATGGGTAGGGTCAGGCCCATTGTTACTTAAACAAAAATGATTGAACTTCTTTGTTGTTGTAAAAATATAAAAATAAAAGAAGTATCATTGTCTTTTACCCCGCTAGGTCCGCACCACGGTGCCCCAAGATATCTGCTAGATATCTTGGCAGAAACACATCCCAGCCGCACACTTTCCTACACTCAAACCCTCACATAAAAGAACACACAACACAATAATCTTAGATCCAATTGATAAGATATAATTGCCCACTTAAACATACAAAGCCCGGTACCATCCATCCCTTGAGAACATTAATAACAACCTGTAAATACACAGAGCAGAATCTTAACATCCCCTGCCATGGCTTCTCCCCTCTCTCCTCCTCCCTCTTCTCGTCTCCTCCTCTTCCTTCAAACTTCTCTCCCACCCATCCTTCCTTCTCCTCCAATGATAGGCATCCTTCTATCCTGTACCTGCCCCTCACCTGTACTTTACAAATTCAATGGGGAAAAGGTTCTGGTGAAGTCACCTGATTCCTGAGTATCTGACCAGGCAGCTGTCCTTGGGGCAATGGAATTAGCATCAAAATACAGATAACTTCAGGGCAAACCACAACATTTCTTAGTGTTGGCATGAGAGTGAACTATACAAATTGTTTACATCTATCATGCTTCTCAACTCAGAGATGTTTTTTAAGTCCATTATGACTAAATATCTCTGGGAAATTTCAGTATACAGATACTGGGGATATAGTGCATGAAGATAGATGAATTGTAAACCCAGAAAAGTGAAGCAACAAAAGTAGTTGTCTCTTTTAGGATCATGTGTTTAATACCTAGACCCTAACTAGTGGCACTTTTTGCGAAAGTTATGGAACCTTTAGGAGGTGGAGCCTTATAGGATGAAGTATGACATCGAGGGTGAGGATGGCTTTGCGGTGTTATAGCCAACATTCTCTTCTTGTTTCCGCTTCTGGAATGCCTACACAGCCCTATGCATAGGCTAGCCCCATACCCCTACTGCCATTCCCTTCCCACCATGGTAAACTGTATCTCTGGAACTGTAATCCAGAATAAACTCATTGTACCTTAAATTGTTTCTGTTAAGGCATTTTATCACCCACCAGAACAGGTACCAAGACAGAAGTTGGTACTGTATAGTTGCATTTCTGCTGAGATGACCCCAGACATGTGGTTCATAGATTTTAGAACTTGTTTGGAAGAGGAGCACAGAAATATTTAGAACTTTGGGCTACAAACATCATTGAATGTTCTAAATAGAGCATATTGAGTCATTCTGATAGGAGTTCAGAAGATTGGAAAGCAGAGAAAATACCAATAGTGGAGGCCTGGCTCACAAGAAATCTATCAGAAACTGGGCTAGAGGGCATTCGAACTATATTCTGGTAATGAAGCAGGCTGTACTCTGAGAATGTCCCACGAAGATGAACTAAAAAGGTTATGACTAATTGTTTTGGTAGTAGAAATCCAAGAGAGTATAATGTTGGGCCTATAGTACGGTTATTACTGATTACTCTTACACAAGTATAGCGTGAATAAAAACAATGAGTGGAGTAGAAAGAAATTTTAAAACATATGCAATTTGGAAAGGAAAAGAGGATTAGAAAGGTTAAGTTTTCAGTCAAAGGATGTACAAAAATAGTATTTGTTAGGAAAACAGTGTCATTTAATTTTAGTATATGTGCTGCCGAAGCGAGCACAACAGTGTCATTTAAAAGAAGCCTTGTGGTTTGTACTTGACCAATAGAAAAGGTTCACAAAACACCCGACTCTACCAAAGGCTCCAGCTTATGAAAAAAAGATAGTCTAAAAAGGTTTCTTACTCTTGGAAACTAATTAGGGAAGTCTTTCAACTAGCTTTGGCATACAGAAGATGCTTCATTTGTTGTTCAAGGGGACCATGCTTTCTCCTGAGCTGCCATGAGATCTGGGCAGTGTTTACTACATGGTTTTGGAGGCATGAAATACATAATATTGAGAGGGTCATACACTTCCTTTCCTCCTCAGTTTAAGAGATCCACTGAAGTCAAGAAATATGTGTCAGGGCCAGAGTTCCTATGAGGAGACTCTGAGAAGCTATTTCATGAAACTTGTGACAATGAAGCCCGTAATGTAGTGACAGTGATACCTGGGTTTCAGTGGATCCCTCAAGATGTTTGGGGTACCAGAGCCCATGGAAATTCTGCAAAATAAGGCTGCAGAAATCAGAAAATGAAGGGAATAAATAAAAAGGAGAGCCAGATAACTAAAGATATGCAAGTTGCAGGCAGCAAAACTGGAGAGAGAGAACTACCTAAAGCCCTTTGAAATGAAGACGATTTCATCAAAAACCTTAGATGGAGTCACAGAACTTGATATTTTCCCTTCTGGGTTTTAGTTCTGTCTTACTGTGCCTCTGTTTTCCTTTCTGAAATTGGAATGAATACTTTGTGCCACAGAATGTTGCACACATGTAATTTGCACATTATTTTTATTATTGTTATTTATTATTTTACAGATGATCACAATGATTGCTTGAGCTCACAAGAGGGACTTTGGATTTCGAAGAGTATTGTGACTACTAAGGCTTTGTGGACTAGTTGAGCTCAATGCATTTTATATCATGGAAAGGCCATAAGCCAATGTTGGCCGGGGACAGAATGTAAAAGACTGAATATAAAATGTCCCCATAGGCTCACATGTTTACAAACTTTGTCCACAGCCAGTCGCATTGTTTGGCAGGGGTGTGGAACTTGCTGGACGAAGCACAGAATTGAGGGTGAACGTTAATGTTTTATAACATGGCTTCCTTTTTCCTGTTTTTTCTGCCTCCAGATTACCTATGCAATGTGACTGAATGATGTCACGTTCTTGTTGTCATGGCATCCCTGCCATGAGAGAATTTATTTCCTTTGGAACTGTAAACCTTAATAAACCCTTTCTACCTTAAGTGGTTTTTGCCACTTAATAAGTTGCCAGGGTAGTTTATCACAATAATAAAAACTAGTTAAGAGGCTTTAAAAACATAATTGTAACTGACGTAATAACTGTATATTTATTTAGTTCAGTGTGATGGTTTGATACATGTGTATATTATATTTATTATGTTTGTCATTTCAAATTTTTATTGTTTTTCATGGTAAATGTATGGCAATGCCCTCTATTAACTATCTTGAAATACAGAATAGACTTTTGTCAACCAGGTCAACTTTCTCTTCCTGTGAAACTAAGTTTGTATTACAGACTTCCTTCCATTTTTCCTTCTCACCCTATGGAAACCAGTGTTCTATTTTATGAGATCAGTTTCTTTAAATTCACACGTGAATGAAATGCGAACTCTGCATCTTATTTCATGAGACACATTGTTCTCTATAGTAACACATTTTATAAATGATAGAATTTTATTTTATTTTGACAAACAAGTATTCTATGGTGTATACTTAACACATTTTCTATCCAGTTATTCACTGATGGGCAGTTGGTATGAGTACATATTTGGGATATGATTACCGAGGTTATAGTAAATATGGTAAGGCAGCTATTTTTTCATTACATTGATTTTATTTTCTGCAAGTATATGCCTATTTCTGTAATTTCTATATTATACAGTTGCTCTTATAGTTTTAATTTAAGGACTGCTCCTATTAATTTCATCAAGGATATATTAATTTGGAATTCTGTCAGTAGTGCATAAGTATTGTTTCTTCTCCATATTTTTGCCAATACTTGCCATCTTATGTCTCAAAAATATAGTTATCTCATGAGATCATCAACAAAAGAGCAGAGACACTTGTTATTCTGAATTGTCTTTGAATTTCCTAAAGTCAGGTCGTTCAAATCGTGGTGATCATGGACTTAGGGCTTCCTACATACAGCAGACTTTCCTACATGTGCCAAACTTTCTTAAAGCATCTATGTTGCAAGTACTCTGTTCCTAGGGCCTACACAGGAACTGATTAAGAGTTCAGAAAATAAGAGTCTTCCCTAAAAAAGACTGCCTTCATCAATTTTTTATTTAGCTGACTCTGGCCATAGACAAAATTACAGAGAAGGACAGAGGACCATCACCTGTATAAATTGACGAGCATATTGCTGAATGTCCCATAGAAAAAAGTCAGACTGAGTGGCATTAAACTGGAGGCTAAAAGGGGAGGAGGAGTGATGGAGTATAAAGACAACCATGTTGAAGGCTCCTTCTGCCTGGCAAATGTAAATCGACTAAAGAATAGAAAATGGTGAGAGAATGTGGGGCCTCCATAATGTGAATCCTACAGCAGGCGTTTGTGGGTGATATAAAACTCTGATGTGCTGTAAAATTTATATCTCTCCCCAAAATGATCTACTGGTAGAACATATAAATTTTGCAGGAACTGTTAAAGCTATCATAAAACCTCATTGCTACAGATACAGTAGGTGTTTCAGAAATACATGCCAAAGCAGAGATTTGTAATCATTTCAGTGTGCTTCATAAAAAGAACCACATTGTGTTTCAACAACTGAGACACTGCATAGATTTCCTTCCTCCAAAGGCTTGCTTTATCTTATTTTGCATACTTAAAGAGGAGAGAGCATAGACAAACAACCTAAATATTTAAACACATGCAGTTACTCAAATGCCCAGGTTGTGAGAAAGGTGAGCACAGGTGATTATCTCTTACCAAGAGCCCACAGAGCTGGTGGCTTCGTTTCATAACAGCAGACCTTGCTTCTACTTAATGAATGGGTCCCTATGGGGAGGAGCAATAAATCAATCCCCATGTGTAATCTTGGTATCTAGAATGCAGGGGGGAGATTTGGGTTTATAATAGCACTGGTTTGTCTATGGTCATTCAGACATGAGCTGCGTCAAAGAAGGGCTTGTGGGAACCTGATAAGAGGTGGTCCAAAACAGGACATCAATCACAGGAGGGGGCAGTGTTCTGCTGGTTTATAAACACACACTTTCCGGCAGAGGTAAAAAGTGATGGATCTGCAATTTACTGCTTATCACCCTTGCTAGAAGTTTCCCAATAGAAAACTCTGACCTTCAGTGAATATGCATCCTTTGTGAGTACCTGCTTCTGTGGGGAAAATATGACCCTCAAGACACGGAGCTGAGAAAGCTCTTGAGTGAGGCACTAAGCACATGAACTACAAGGTGGTAAAGATTTAGTCCCAAGCATCTCCTTGAACAAAAAGAGGATGCTACTTATTGAAGGGAGCTGGTCCTTCTCTCTAGGGAGCTAATGGACTGAAGGAATTGTATGGATTACCCACTTGTTCGGCACTCACTAACTTTCTGCAGACCACTGAGCCACATCTTGGCACCTAAGAAAAGACAGGTATGGGGGATGCAAGCAATAAAAACCCCATCCACTCGGTGTCTCAGGGCAGCAGGCCATCACAGTCTTCTCTCTGCACAATGTGCTTATTTTTCTTAGCTTCTTGACAAAAGTAGCAGGATGTAAGTGCTCTTCTTAATGTGATCAGTCTACTTTTTTTTTGCTTTTCTTGCCTCTCTCTCGGGAATACTGTAATGCCTCAGGGTTGAGGGCATTTTGCAGGTCTGTGGAAGACTACTTTGAAGTACTTTATGAACACATACATTTTTTATGCAACTGACTGAGAGGAATTTTAAAAGTTGTGTTGCTTTGGCTGAAGCAACCAAAACAGTGGCTCAAACAATAAGGTCGTTTAAGGTGCCACACAACCGGAAGTCCGTCAAAAGATACTACCTTCATTACTCCCAGAACCCCTCAAGACTGTCCTGCCTTTTGTAATCTCTAGAAGACAACTACCACACAGGGATGCTCTAGGAAAGGAAGAAAGAGGGAGGAGAGTGTGAGGGGCATTTCACCTCACTAAGAGGGAGGAGAGAGGAAATGGGGGAATCTTTCATTTCTTGTAGGAGTCCAGAATGTTCTTCCTCAAAAGTTGCTGGAAGAATTGTTCATATGGAGCACTCACCAACGTGGCCTTCATTCAGACCATCTCAAAGTCAATTGCAAGAAAAACATGAGATATTTGGTTTCGAGCTTAACCCAGTATATCTCTCAATGGAGACCTTGGCAAAAATGATCTTGGTTGGTGCTTGGGACCAAAATTTAATTTTTTCTTTTAGTAAATATTTATTTCTTTATACGGCTAATTCATTTATTCAAATGATATCAACTGTTTCAGTTCTCAACATTAGGAATTTATCAGTTAAAAACCAATGAAAGGTCTAGTCTTAGGAAGTTTACATCTTCCTAAGGATGTACAATAAACAGGAAAACATGTGATAAAGAAGATTGAGTTGGGTTCCCTTGGACATTTTTCTTCTTGCCTCCATCTTCTGTCATTTCCACCTATTCTTTGTGATGCATCAGTATCCTGTCACGTCTATAGTGAATTTACAAAGCTCTTCTTCTCCTCTTTTTCCCTGTCTTTCTTCTTTTGATTCACCATCAAATGGAGACAGATTTCAGTCTACCTCTGTCTCATTCTCCATACATGCAATTTTATTATAGTTCATGCAACTTTATAAGGCCAAAGGAAATAACCACCTTTTTACAAAGTGCACTAAAGTGCAGAAATATAAGAATTCTGAGACTCCTGATATTTAGATACATGTTCAAAACTATCATTAACTAGCGGTGGCTATAAAAATCCATGCCAAGTTATTGAATTTTTGTTGGTTCCAAAGGTATACTTAGCAGACTTTTGTGTGGAAAATGTTAGCCCACTGCAACACGACGAGCAAGAAACTGCAGCTAGAAAATCAGCAGTGCAAAAAGTGGCTAGAAAATAGCATTATCATTCCCAGCAGCAGCTCAGCACCACACGGTCGCAGCAGTCTACCAGCACATGGATGTGACAGCCCACTGGCGCTTGGATGCAGCAACCCAGTACCACACCAGTTTTGCAAGACTGTTATTTGTTGGGAAAATAGGATTACTCAAAGAAAAAACAATTTTTTTGAGAGGGGGGGTGGAGGGGAAGGAGGAGAGGAGGGAGAGAAAGGGGGGGAAAAGGAGGGGAAAGGGAGGGGAGAGGGATGGGGAGAGGGAGGGACAGGGATAGGGAGAGGGACAGGGATAGGGGAGAGGGACAGGGAAAGAAAGATGGAGAGGGAGAGGGAGAGGGAGAGGGATAGGGAGAGGGACAGGGATAGGGGAGGGAGGAGGAGAGGGAGGGGGGAGGGAGAGAGGGAGAGGAAGAGGAAGAGGGAGGGAGAGAACTTGGTAAAAGGAAGTCAAAGCCATTACAGAAGCTACTATTCACCTGGGACTGAATCCAATTGTGGGATCTCTGTGTATGTGAATATGTGTTTCAACATCTGAATGTGATTTTTGTGCTTTAATTTGACTTATCTTTTCCTGGTTTTGTTTTTTTTCCCTACTCTGATTCTTTTTTTTATTTTATTCTATTCCATTTTACTTTAAATGCCTGTTTGGTTTCTAAGGAGAGACAATGAAAGCGCATGATTTTGACAGGGAAAGGAAGTGGAGAGGATCTGAAAAGAGGTGGGGAAAGAAAACTGTGATCAGAATATATTGTGTGAAGAAACAGCCTTTTAAATGGCAATTTTTAGAATAGGTCTGTCAATGACTGCTAGAGCTGGGGGGGGAGGTATTTTTCAGTAACTAATCAAAAAGTTCTTGCATAATATTTATTTTACATTTAACTGTGTGTGTGTGTGTGTGTGTGTGTGTGTGCTCGCGCATGAGCACGCACGCTCGTGTCTATGTGCATATGCACATGAGTTACTGGGGACTTCCAAAGAGGTTTTCAGTTCCCACAGATCTGGAGTTGCATGTGGTTGTGAGCCACCTGGTGTGAACACTGCAAATCTCCTGCAGCAGCAGAAAATGAATTGTTGAGTTGTCTCTCTACCCCCTTTTAATATTTTATTTTAATATACACATGTGTGAGTATATCTAAACATGTATGAATGAGTATATGTGAATCCCAGGTCCAGCAGAGAATGGATCAGATAATCTTATGTTTATTGGCTGTGGCTGAAGAAGCCTCAGAGCATGGAATACGGGTCACTGCTTCTAAAACTACATTGGTGATCTCTCATCCTGCTTGAGCTTCTACACCAGACTTCTGTCAGACACACCCCTGCATATTCAAATATAGTCAAATATAGTCAATATCATGAATATAATAAAGAAACTAAACTGAACTAGCCCAAAAGTGAATCTACAACTCACATGCATTCTTATCTGAGAAAAGCATCAACATCTCATGGAAGTTAAAGCTGCATCTGCCCTAACATCAGTTAATCTAATGAATAAAGCACAGTGACTGTCATCTCTCGTCTCCGCACTCAAGAGGTCGAAATGAGAGCGCAGCTGTGAGTTCAAGATCAGCCTTGGCAACACAGCGCATCCCAGTTCAACTGGGCCACAAAGTGAGGATCTTCCTCGAATACAGAAAGAGCAGCACAGATAAGATGTGTGCATTGTTTACACTCCCCCGCCTTCCTCAGACACAGAGCTGATTAAAGGCCACAAAAGCTGTGGGTGTTTATTTTTAGAGGCAGAAGCATCTGATTCAGTGAATCAAGAAATGTGTGAATGTTTAGAGAGAAGCAAAAGCAAACAATATGTGTGGTAGGCTTAGAGTTTTTCCAAAGCCTACTGTATTTAGGGTTCTTGAATGCTTCAACTTCCCTTCTAGCTCACAATTGGGGATAGGAGGAAATGGGGGTTTATAGAAAGAGCATGTTGTGGACCTGTTTAGAAGTATTTCTTTGGAGCAATTCATAACATGATCGGTCTAGTCCAATAGCAAACACCAAACATAAATCAGTAGCAGCTGAAATTTCAGGCAGGAATTTCAAGGCTCCACAGAAGCATGAGTCCACAGAAGCTGCAGGAATCCACTGGAGTACATGAGGTGTTCTTTGGTGTGTTTTTCTCTATGAAGTTAAGACCAGTGACGACCAGAGAAGCATTGCATGGCTAGTAAAGACCAGAGAAGTGTTGCACAGAGTAGCAATGCCACAGTGTCCCTTCATTGTCTGTGATGTTCTACTTATACTCTTTCCAAACATTACACACCCTCTCAAGTGTCTGCTTCAGCAAAACATCCTCTCACCGTACAGCTTCCAGAAAAATATCACGTGACACAACCGAGTTTCCAAAGACACCAGAAAGTTCCATGTCAGTGAGTTTCCTCTTCTAGCTCTTTTGACTACTGTAAATGGTTCATTTTTATCCTAAATGTATTTGGCACTATAAGTATGGCCTTTATATGAAGATATAATATAGGTTTGTTTATAAGCAAGTTCTACTTTATTATAGTGTGATTTTATAATTCTTTATATGTCTATGTGTTTGCGTTTAGGTGTCTTGGTATGTCAATGTGTGTGTAAGGGATGCATGTGAGTGTGCAAATGTATACACCCACATGAGCATGTGGAGGTCAGAGGAGGATATTGGGTTCCTGCTCTTTCATTACTTGTGCAATTTCTTTGAGGTAAAGACTTTTATAGAATGTGGAGCTTAGGCTGTTGGCCAGAAACCTCTAGTTATCTTGTCTCTGTCTATCCCCTCCAGATAGTGGTAGAGTATAGGTGCACATGACTACATCTGGCATTTTACATAAAATGGGAGGGTTTGAACTCAGGATGCAATGCTCAGGACTTACTGGCTAAGCAATCTTCCTAACTCCTCCTATTCTCTAAATAAACTACAATTTATGCAAAAACCAATCTGATGACCCTCAAACATGAGCACTGCCAATGATGAGTTCTCTAGGTTCTCTCTAGACTGTCTCAGCATTACAGCCTTGGTGTTGGTCAGCTTCGCACTACTGAAACAAGGAAGGAAGCTTATTCGGGTTCTTGGCTCTGAAGGTTTCAGCCTGGTCAATCAGACCTGTTTTTTAGGGCATGCAGTAAGGTGTTGAGGAGTCTGTGGTAGGACAATAAGGTCACCTATTGATGACTGGCAAGCAAAACAGGGGAAGAAGAGGGTCTGGGTTGTCAGCACTCCCATTGAGGGTACACCCTTAGTGACTTCACTTCTGCCCACTATCCCCACCTCCTAAGAGTTCCATCACCCCTCAGCAGTATCACAACCTAGTGACCAAGTGAGTCCCATTCAGGGTTCATGATCCAAATTCATTGTACCTGTTTGAATTTAACCTACACTTGGGTAGAGTCCTAAGCCCTTTCTTCTTGTGTGATATTTTATTTATAACTGCTGCTTTTCAAGCCTTTTTAGTGAGTACATTGTCTGGCCCAGTTAGCTGATGACTCTAAATTGAATTCTAGTTCCCAGCATTGAGGTTGTGACATGACAGATGTTCTACTCTGTAATCTGACACAGTCTTGGGATGTGAGCAATATAAAGACTTTTACTTTTTTAAAGAACGGGAAAGTAGGCCTTCACAGAGAAAGTAGCTGATTTTTAAGTGTAAGACATGCCGAAGGCAAGATCCAACTCTGGGTTCTCTTGGGCAAACAGAATATAAGCAAATGCCTCTGTTTATAAGTTTTTCTTAGTATATTCTTCTAGAACAATAGAAACCACATCACATACTGTGATCTTCATTCTAGTACCTAGCATTATCCTGAAAATAAAGGAAAATCTTTTAACTGATAAGATATATTTTAATTGACCAACTGCAGAGGGCTCCTCTCTCATGGGAAATAACTAGAATGACAACATTAGAGTCATAATTTTCAAAAAGAAAATTAAACAATTATTTTTAACTAGGTGCCAGGCAGGATGTGCAGATAATAAATGAGTTGGTTCCACTGGTTTTGCAGAGAGATATTAATGTGACAGGGAGCATTTCATTAGTTACATGAACATGCATCAGCCTGCCAATGACAGTACAGAAGTTTTAAGTCCTTTCAAAGTAATGATTAGGAAACCACATGTATCATTTAAAAACAACCCTTCTTCATGCTTTAAAGTGCAACTGTTATCAACAATCATAACAACTCAGGTTTATGGCCATAGAATGAATGGACTGAGCGGTTGTTGACCTACTTCTCACATGGAACATAGTACCCATCAGTCTGCCTCCAGCGTTCAAACAGCGCACATCCACTACAAAGGCTGATTGGAGTCATACCACCTGTGAGCCATCACTAATCTGGATTACCAGCACTCTAATCAACCAAAATTTCATGACGGAATATTTAATATGCTCAAAGTATGATTTAAAAAATATAAGCATTATAATCATAAGCCATGATTAATTCCCCAACAGCAAAATCATAAATTGTGTAATCACTCAAAGGAATTCGTGCTACAACCCACATTGTCATGGAATCGTGGGCTTGTGATACTGTGGGAGCTTGGGAAAGTATGTGTACCCTTCTATGTTATCTTCAGGAAGAATTTCTACAGGTGGATTCAGATACAGTGGAAAATATGTTAGAGACTCTTAAGGAGCTTGTAGTGGTTAAATAGTTTGTTAAGTTATAACACACAGTTACACAATACAATATCTTTCTATGTCCAGCTTCTTTCCCAAAGTTGTACAGAAAACTAGGGATCATAGCTGCTAAAAATAAAAACAACTTAAAATACAGAATGACTGGAACATTGTAGGTCCCCACTCCATAATGGTAGGAGATGTCCCCTGAGTTTCCCTCACATGAAGAGTCCTATGGTATTTTATAACCCAGTTCACAAGGCTGTCGTCTTAACTCATATTATCAACCATTTTTCTTTTCTTTTATTATTTCATGGGCATGTATGTCTGTATTCTACATATATATCTGGTATCTGTAGAGGACAGAAGAGGGTTTTGGACATACCGAAGCTGCTGTTAGAGAGAGCTGAACCACTGCTCTAGACAACGCTTGTGACCTTTATTATAATAGCCCAGAGTATGTGTAGGCAGCACATGAGGTAAATTGTCATAGGCTTCTCTGGAAAGAAGTTTCCTTTGCCTTGTCCTTCTAGTAATAGGCATAGAATTTCCTAGTAAAGAAATCACAAACATTAAATAAGGGAGATCTATCATAGGCTCATTGTCTAATCATTACTTTAAAGGTATGAAAAATGCTCAAAATAAAACAATGTACGAACCCTAGACATTGCTCATCCCATCAAAACTCCCACCTGCCAAGGTGCTTTCCTGAGGAATCAGCCAAAGTAACCTGTAAGCAGAGGTGATGCCCACGCCTCATGCAGACACATGTCAATGACAGCTTCAATCATGTTCAAGGTCATCGTGGTATACCATGTGGGACATGGAGATACCTTTCTATTTTAGGTAACTCTGAGTCTATGTCACTCAGGGAGTAACTTTCCCAGGCCAAAGTTTTAATAATGCTTTGAGGAAGTATGAAACAGGATTCTGGACATAGATGGGGTGGGGGGTCATTCCGGGAATTAATAGAAAATGTTTTCTTTTCTGTGAGTTTTCTATTCTATGTTCAACTCATAACTTTTTCCTTTTTCTTTCTCTGTGTTTGCTTCAGTGGAAGCTCCTAAGAGTACACACACACACACACACACACACACACACACACACACACGCACACACACACTTGCACACACATACACACACTGCGCTTACATCTAGCCTAGCCACCAGCAGAGCATTTTATGTTGCTGATCTCTGTCCCATGTTCACTTTGCTCACACATTTGCACAAATGCACCGTGACAGATCCCATGATGACACATCTCATACCATTACACCATTGTCAGCAGGCTTTCGGACGCTCACAGCCAACCATTGAACTGAGAACAGGGTCCCCATTGAAAGAATTAGAGAAAAGATTGAAGGAGCTGAAGGGGCTTGCAACTCCATAAAAACAACAATACTAATCAACCAGAGCTCCCAGGAATTAAACCACCATCCAAAGAGTTCATATGGACAGACCCATGGCTCCAGCTGCATATGTAGCAGAGGATGGCCTTGTTGGGCACCAATGGGAGAAGAAGCCCTTGGTCCTTCCAAGGCTGGATGCCCCAGTGTAGGGGAATGCCAGGGTGGGGAGGTGGGAAGGGACGAGAACACCCTCATAGAAGCAGAGGGAGGGGGGATGAGATAGGAGGGGTTATGGATGGGAAACAGGGAAAGGGGATAACGTTTTAAATGTAAATCAAAATATTCAATTAAAAAAAGAAATAAAAAATACTGTAGAAAGACAACATTAAGAAAAAAGTTTCTAACCACATGAAATGTATTGTAGATAGTTCAGGTCTCTTCATTCTTTATATAACAGTCACCTCACAGGTCTCTAATCTCATGAAATTCACAAGTTAAGGAAATATTCATACTACAAAGTTCATTCTCTTGAGAGTAAAACATTTAGGAACCATGGTCTACCTTAATTTCATCATCATTTATTATTATCCAAATAGCCAATTTAGTACTATAGCCGAATAAATGATGATGTTTGCATCAGAGATTTCTGAGTTTACAGCCAAGCTATTACTTAATATGAGAATCTTCTTGGGCAGACCACTATTATTTCCTCTGACCTTTACTCTCTAGAGAATAGTGATTTATATAGCCCAAGGAGTGAGAATTAACTGACAGGGTATGTATACATTGTTTAGGATTTGAGTAACACATCCCTTTCTTGGCAATGTAAACATATTTAGGACAATAACTCTTTGTTTTATCTCTGTACTAAGGATAAATCAATGAGCAGGTGTGTAAGTGAATGTAAACATCCAAACAGTGTTCAAAGTTTGTTTAAACATAAGACATACCAACTAATACACATAAATCTTAAATGAGACAAGCACTATCACTAAGTACAGCCAACTGGGTAACATCAAAGCAGTCGCACAGCCCATGGTCTGATCAGTGCAACAGCACCATTTTGTCTACAGAATCCCCCTGCCTCCCATCCAAGAAACATTCCCTTCCAGTATTGCATTATTCCGTCTTCCTTGTTCCTCTGGTGCTATGACATAAAGATACCTAGAGAGGAAAATATACAAGTTTCAACAAAGAACACTCTACTCATCATTACCCCCAGTAATCCAGAATATCAGGACAGAAACTTAAATTAAATTAAATCCAAGCTGACTCAAACATCCTATAGAAGCTTCCTCACCATGGCTCCCTTGGCATTAGCTGAAATGTGCAAAGCAGGATGAGGAAGCTGAGGGTGTGACCAGCAGTCCCTACCCCCCTGTATCTCTTGCATTCTTATCTCAATTAGTATCTTTATTTATATTTTTCTGACAGACAGGATTTGTTCCCTTAAATAATAAATGAAGGATATCTTCCGCGTTTCAACCTGTGTTTTCCTCCTATTCCTGCAGGAAGCTCTTCTGTAGAATGAATGTTTGACATTTATAATGGAATGTAGCCGAATAATAGAATTCACTTGACAAAACTGTTGCTGGGAACACACACTTTAATAGATGTTCACTGAGCAAGACAGGCTTGCTTTCCTATGGCCTTGGTTCTGTTTGCTGATAGGAATGGAGGCAGCAAAGACATAAAATGTAGGTCTCTTCAGGAGCGAAGCTACATTTTTTTTTTAATCCAGTAGCAAAAACACGTATAATCGAAGGCAAAATTAAAACACATCAACTTTTATTTTTTGTAAAAATTCCCCCAAACTTGTGGAAAACAACATTGCAATCCTCTGGCAAAACGATAGCAGATAGATTGTCAACATCAAATTTTCTCATATCCAGCATCTTGCAGTCTCTTGAGCTCTGCTCTTCCTTCAAAGTAGTTCTCACGCTGTCGCCTTAAAGGATTCTGCCAGAGTTGCTTTATCTCAAGCAAGGACCAGGCTTTGCCCTGTAGCAGCCTGGAGATTGTTAAAATGAACAAATGCAAACCACCAACAATAACAAACAAACAAAACAAACCCAAAAACTCCTAAGCCAGATGGTGGAGACCCAGAGCAATCTACTTGAGAAACCTGGGTTATAAGCATGAACGTGCAGGATAAAGTGCCAGGAACTAAGGTAACAAGAGTTGAGGTTGCTGTCGAGCTGGCCTCCAATTGCAAAAACTTTGGACTACTGCATAGCTGTGTGTTTGTTCCCTTTTACCTTTATCCTGTCTGGACCAGGACAAAGCAAAAATAATGCTGGACATTTCCCTCCAGTAGAAACTAACTTGAATGCTGACTGTCGAGGTTTGAATGCAAATGGTCCCATAGGCTCAGAGGAAGTAGTACTGTTAGGAGGTGTGGCCTTGTTGGAGGAAGTGTGTTACTGGAGGGTGAGCTTTCGAGTTTCTAACGCTCAAGTGAAACTCAGCATCACTCTTTCTGATGCCTTTGGATCTGGTTGTAGAACTTTCAGATACTTTTCGGGCACCGTGTGTACCTGCATGCCACCAGGATGACAGTGGACTAAACCTCTGAACTGTTTGCCAGCCCCCAATGAAATGCTTTCCTTTATAAGAGTTGCTTTGGTCATGGTGTCTCTTCACAGCAATAGAAACCCCAAGAGAGTGAATTGGAAATTTTAGCCTGTATGTTATCTGTATTGGTGTGGAGATGGTCATGGTAAGGTACAGACTAGAGTAAACTATATTATTATTCATCTTTCTCTGTCACTGACTATTCATATCTGTGTATCTAAAGAATTGGTACACATAGATTCTATATACATGCATATATACAGAGCTTCTTTATCCCAATATTTGTGTTGTGAAATAAGATTAAAATTAAAATGTAAATATCTAAAAAATTATAGTTTGTATAAATTGGGGTGGTAAAAGGCTGGGTGGGAAACATGGGAGGAAAGCCAAGTTTTGCTCTTGAATATGTATGTGTGTGCACATATGTGCACGTAAGGAGAGCAACATAAAACCAAGACATTCATGTGAGTAGGAAGGGCATCCTATGATCTAGATGCTAGCATACAGCTTTGTTATTTTCTTCTTCATTGGTCTCCAAGAACTGGAGTCATCTTGTGGCTCCATTACACGTTGTACGTCTTAAGCACTGCAGAGAGAACAACATGATCTAACAAGTGTCCTGGAGACTTATGTTGTTCAACTAGCATAGCATTGTAGTCAGACACATCTGTGCCTGCACACCTTAGAGTCTTGCTCTGACTCCCATGAAGAAGAAAGCCAAGGCCTATGTCCCACAGTCAAAGACAGACAGTGCCTCATCTGAACTGGTGAGGACTCCAGCAGTGTGAATATTCTCCTTCCCTTCATAGGTACCTGGGACATCACCTATTGTGTCATGGTTCAAGGAAAGACAAGAACAAGCATCCACCAATTCCACATAGGGATGAGCATGAGTGAGAAGTTACTTCAAACATGTGATCAAAATCAGCGGCATCAGCAAAGCCAATAGACCACCGTCAGCTCCACCAGCGGGAAAGTCCTCAGAAATTGTTCCTGCTATTAACACGTGGAGGGGTGTGTGCAAACCTAAGGTTTGGCTTTCAGAGACTTCGGTTTTGTTTACTTCCGGTCTTAGGAGTCTTTATCCACCTCCTGGAAGGCCTGTTTCAACTGGAAAGTCATTGCTATCAAATCCCACCATAGTATTCTCAAATAGACCCTTGGCTGCTTCCCATGGTCGACATACCTCTCTCTTCTTTGCTCTGAATCTCTACAGTTGCCCCGCACTGTGGCCATGGCTATATTCCTGTCTTTGTCTCCTGCCACAGAAACACTAGTACAACACCACTGTGCTTCTCTCTACAGATGCTGCCTGGAGATGTGGAGGATGTTAATTTTCTGCTTGCATTTTAGTTTTTATTGTTGAAGTACAAATATTAGAATTGTACTCTCAAAATCCTCAAGTGTTAATGTAAGCATTGACATCTTTCAGCTTGTTGTATCTTTCATTGGTTTTCTTGTCATTATTTTTAAAATGTTAAGGAGTATTTAGGGACAAAATTTAAGAAACAATGCCATGGTTGAAACCCCACTATTTGAAACTCTGGCCACAGTCTGATTCTAGTGTCCCACATGACCGAATTTCATAGCATTATATGGTTTCCTGGAATCTTCTCTGGGACTAAGATGTTAACTGCAAGATTATGGTAATAAAATTCCTCACAGTTCAGAGTGTTCAATTTTCAAGTAATTTTAGAGTTCAGGCTACAGCTTTTACATGCACTTTTTCTATGTAAATTATACTTAAAATGTTCCATGTTGTTATTTAGGGTTCACCGTGATTGAAAAATGTTCAGCGCTATATAAGCTTAGAGCACAGATTAATTATTTATATTGGTAAATAATAAATGCTTATTCACATTAAATGAAAGAATGAGGGACTCTTGTAATTTAAGCGTGTTTACAAAAACCATTTTTCTCCAATGCCAAAAAAAGAGCGAATGATTTCAAACCTTTGCATTAAGTCCCTGTGAGACTCTCTGGAGTATTTGTAAAGTATTATTTTATAGTACTCAAGACCCAGAGACAGTTATGGATTATCCTGATTCAATTTTTTTGTCACCTTAACTTTTTAGACAATGCCCTGATCTCAGTGAGACTGACTTGAGAAGTGATTGACATTAAATGAGTCTATAAATCCATTTGGTAGTAGGATATACCTTAAATCCTAGCATTCAGGAGTCCGAGGCAAGTGCATGTCTGTGAGTTCAAGGCTAGCCTACAGAGGCTACAGAGGTAGTTGCAAGACAGCCAGGACAGTTACACAGAGAAACCCTATCTCAACAAACAAATAAGTCAAGAGGCCATAAGAATAGGGCTTTTTCAGGAAGGAATGACTTTTTAATAAGATTCCACTCTAAGAAATTGCATGAATTGAATCATACCCCCACCTCCTGGTCTTCTGTCTTCTTTTCCCCTTCCCCTCTAAGTTCCACAGAAGTAGTTCACCAGACCACATCAGTAAGTCAGTCATCTATATCTGGGAGAGAGACCATCGTAGAAAAAGGCCTTGAAAAACTTATCCTAGCCACCCCAACCCCCACCAGATTGAGAGAAAATCACTTACTCTTGTTTAAGTTTACATCCAGAATGTCTACTACAGTCTCCCTTTTAAATGCTCAGTTCCCAGCTTGTGAAGTTCTGTGGCCCTGTGTGGCCTTAGCAGACAGAAGTAAATCAAATGACAGGTCTTTGATGGTTATATCTGTCCCCTGGGTCTTGTCTGTGTTCCCTGCTTCCTGTCTGCCACCATGTGAACAAGCCACGACCTCAAGCTCCCATCACCACTGATAGATCCACTTCATCATGCTTTCTCCATTATGTCATTTGGAAACCCTGAGCCAAGATAAATCTTTCCTCCCAGGGTAGTGAATATAGGAGAATGCTTGTTTAGTGAGGGAAAGTCCTTGGATTAAATCTTCAGCATCAGAAACAAACAAAAGCATATTAAAAAACAAATATCATCGTCTTTAAGTTGCTTCCAAGAAATATTTAATCCTAAGAATGAGAAAGCAATGAATAGAGCTTCCTATGCCAGCCTAAGTAGACCAACACAAGCCCCACCATCCAATTCTCACTTCAGCGAGGCATAGAGCAGACCCACACTTCCGCTCTGTTGGATAAACAGAGCCCCAAACTTATACCCCCATCTATTCTCATCACAAGCAAAGCAACATCAGGGTAGAGCTCAAGAAAGACCACGATTTAGCCTGCTTCTCTGTTGTAGTGATGAAAACTATTCAGAAGTAATTGGGGGAAAGGACTTATTTGGCTTACAGCTTATAGCCCATCACCAAGCAAGCCAAGGCAGGAACTCAGGCAGCTTCTGAAGCAGAGACCATGGGGGAATGACGATTACTTACCTGCCTCCTTTGCTCTCTTATCCAACCCAGAACCATCTGCCCAGAGGATGCTCTCCTCACAGAGTTGACTCGTCCCACATCAATCATTAATCATGACTGCGTTGCGTGACATGCTCGCAGTCCAATCTAATAGAAGCTATTTCTCAACAGGCTTTCCTTCTCTCAGGTGAGTTAGTTTGTTTCAAGTTGACAACTAACCAGCATAGGCAGTGGGTGCAAGGGGATCCTTAGGACACAGCTCCTGTAATATTGTCATTAAAGGCAATGTGAGCAAGCATAGAAAGCCAGATATCCAGGGTTGAGGCATAAAAATATAATGGATCTGACATAATGAATTGTGACTGCAGAACCAAATTTGACTTTTCTTTGAGAACCCCTCCTTGTTTACAATATGTTGCCTGCTCTCTCATTCAGTTTGTAGTTACAGCTTTCAGATCTGTATGAGGAGCCTCAAGACTGACCTTTTCTGCTCCTTTGCATATCTTTACATCCTGCTTTGAGAAACTACAGGAGTTCTTTGGGCTCTTTCCTGCATCAGAGCAGAGGCACCATTCTCTGAAGAGCTGGACCTTGCTTCTGTGTTCTCTTCCCATGGTCTTAACTCTCACAATTCGTGCCTGTGTTCTGCAGTCCTTCATCTACGCTCCTGGTTGTTTTAGATGTAAGGATGCCCCTGTGTGAAATACTACTTACTACTGTCATTTTAACCTTTCATATGTGCATAAATGACAAATTTGTGTTTTTGTATCTATCTCCCATAAACTGAAGATCGTGTACCCAAGAGACTTCTGAGTATTTCTAACAGAAAACCCTTCTATTAAATGGAATTCATGTGTTTCACAAATTGTTCCATTTTATATATTCTAAAAGTGTTTAGTGCTTCATCTACTCCCCCAATTACCCAAGCTGCATAGAATTCTGAAAGACATCTTGAGAGAATTCTGGGTAAGATGGGGCAAGATTAAAAGACACACAGTGTGACTTTGTGACAGAAATCAGTCAGGTTAATACACAGTAATTTATTACTGGAAAAGACAATAGCTGTAAATAAATTTACTAAGTCACATGCGATTTGTAGAGTGAAGCAGTTAAGAAGGGCCATGAACCAGTTCTCAGCAGGCAACTTCAGCTGAAGTGGGAACAACCAGCAAATCACATCAGCATGCTCATGTGCATGCACATACACACACACACACACACACACACACACACACACTGTACACACACACACTGTACACACAGACTGCACATACACTGTACACACACATTATACACAGACTGTACATACACATGACATACACCACATACACAAGACACACATACAGATACACTTCACACACTGCAGACACACACATACCACAGACACACACATATCACACATACACATACACTGTGCACACACACATTACACACACATATGATACACAACACATACACACACATATGACACACACACACACACACACACACACAGACACAGGCACACCACACAGAGAGACATACATACAGATACACATACACCATAGATACACTCATACACCACAGACACACACATAACACACACACACACACACACACAACTTCGTTAGTGATATTAGAAGAATTATGTGGAATAACTATGAGATGAAAACACAAGACAAAATCTGGTCAGGCAGTTAGGGTGGGGAGCTGGGAAATGAGCAGATCTGCCTTTTACCCTTCACAAAAACAGTTCTGTCTTGGCCCGAAGCATGGAATGTTCTTGATTCTACAAGCAGTTCTGTCCTAGCCAGAAGCCAGAACTAATAAAAAAATGTTTTAGGAACTAGTTTCTTCATTTTTTTCACCATTCTCCTTTTACATAGCAACTTAATGCCTGGAAGCTGTCCGTGGTCAGATATTGCATTGTCCCCGAAAGGTATACCAGAAACTCCAGCCGAGACACTGGGATAGAGAGTTACATGGACACATCTCACTGGAACAACTGCACTGAGCAGTGTACCCTACCTACCCCATGCCTAAACGCAGCAAACCCCATTGACCTTCAGTAGTTAGTGAAGTGATAGGTGACGCTGTGGTAACTCTGCTTGATTGGTTTCTCTTTGGTTCTTGCATATAATAAAGCTCCTTTTAGAAAGTCCTTTATCTGTGAAATTGAGCTCTTGAATTCAAGAGACAAAGGACATGGAAGCTACTAGTCTTGGGTAACTTTGGTGGCTGTAGATTATCGGAGGTCCTGACCCCCAAGTTATGCTCATGTGAAGTGAGAAAGTTTCCATCGTACTGAAGGCTGTCCACTACTCTCCCCACGACATTTAACAAGGACTGGGCATACTGGAAAAGATGAGGCAGAGATTTGGCCCTAAACCATAGGGGTCTGGATGAGGTGACTCCCCGACAGTGTACCCCATCCCTACTTCCCAACCAGAAAGAGAAGAGCTTAGGGAGTGGACCAGGAACCCTCCCTGTAGGCAGAGCCAAGGACTAGAGCTGTATGTGAAGCCCAGGACTGAAGACAACTGAGAATGGAAGACAGAGGCAGGTTCCCTGATGTGTGTCTCCCACTGTGATGAGCAGGGCCCATTCACCAGTCTTCCACATTCCCCTTCCCCACAGGAACCAACCTGAACAGCAAAGAGCTGGGGTTCAGTGCAGGGAGTGGCCAAAGAAGTTAACGGTGTAATCTTCGGAACAATGTGGGTGGTAGAGTTCAGCCTCTGTGAACACCAAGACAGGAGCTGAGACCTATACTGATTAACTCAGTACACCCAGGCCAGGAAACCAGTCTAAAAAGTAGGTCTTTAAAACTCATTTAGGAAGATAGTACATACCCTAAATCTGTTTTAATCACTTTGAACTAGAGGTGTAGACTGCAGCTCCCTATCAGTGCAGGCTACTGCATGAAACATCGTGAGTAAAGAAAGAATGCAAAACTCACATCAAGAAAGTATGAATGGGCTGGAGAGAGGGCCCAGCCGTTAAAGGTTAGGCTCACAACCAAAAATATAAGAAAGAGTATGGACTGAAGCGATGATACTTTAGAATTATTGTGTTTCTGTTGAGTTTTGTCATTTAGTATTGCTCATTTATTTTTGACTTAAAAGTCTTTACTCTTCTCAGTCACATTATAAATATGTCATCGGTCTTCCTCTACCACACATATTACTTGTTAGGCTTTACAGTTGTGTTGTATTCTAGTCTGTTGTGTTATGAATTCTCTGTTCTTCTTGTGTACAACCTGTGTGCTTTTTTAGTCGACGCTGCCTCATTTGCTTTTTGCCTCCTCATCCCCTCCTCCTCTTTACTTCTTAGCTGTGACCTTCTATAGCGTTGTAAGGGATTGCACCTATCATCCTGCACACAGATACTGTCTACCTAGGGAACAACACAATCACTACAACCACAAACTAGGCCTACTTGAATACTGTAAGTAAATTAACTTAAAACAATACAGCTGATAAAAACACCTAATCAATGCAATAACCTGAGATATGCAAGTCTCAACATAGACTTATAAGAAACATGAAAAACCAATATGATATGACCTCTTCCCAAATATCAGTTCTCCAGTAATAGATTCCAAAGGAAAACAACCCCAGAGAAAGAATTCAAAGCACTAATTATAAGGAAGTTTAAGGAGACCTCCCCACCCCCAGGGACCCTAAAGCCATCTGAAGATCCAATGCCAAGACCCTTGCTTGCTGTAGAGGTAGCCTTCACCTCCACCTTCCTCTGAGACCCCAGTGCTCTGTGAAAACCTGTGCCCAGGGCATGCTTGTTCTGTGGGCAGCCTCCACCACTCCTTCTACAACCCTGAAGCCACCATCCATACAATGTGCCTTCTTACCTCATGGCATGCTCTTACCTTCACCTCTCTTTGACTCTAATCTTAACATCAGAGGAACTGCAGGGAGATTTGCTCATTCCATGAAGTCCAATTAGTGAGACAACTTTGACCATGATGCAAGATAGGTAGGAAACACATGGACCAACAGAACCTGGAGTAAAAATTTCTTGTTCATGTTGAAAAAAAAAAAAACAAGGTTCTTGATTCATATGAATTATAGGGGCATGCCTGTAAAGACTTGAAAATAAAAATTATAATCAAAACACTAAGAATGTTGCCCCCACAGCACAACCTTCCTCGTTCACCCTTCCTCTCATCATTGCACTAGACAATTTCACCTCTCTTTGCATGTCATGTAACAATATATATCCCTATGAAACTTAAAACCACAAATGACAGCAAAGGCATGATATTGGTCCTGTTAATCACTTTTGAATGTACAAGTGTTCATTTTTAATGTTTCTCACCAATAAAATAAGTCCCTTACTGTGCTCTGTGTTTTACTCTTCTCAGAATGTTTCTACCTCTCAGAGATCACAGGGATGATTACCTACATTTTCCTGAATCCTTCTGGAAGTTGATATATACAACTACTGCCACTTGAATGTTCAGTTGATAAATTCTGTGAATATAGGGTCAATCTTAAAGTTAAAGCCAGGTATTATATAGTAGCTTTTTAATTTCTAGCCTTTCCTTTTCTCAACAATTTTAGATGCTAAATATTTTTTAGTACATTGGCTACATAGATTTCCCATATTCTCTTACTGGTACCTGTTCTATTGATTAACCAGCCTGCCTTTATCCTAGTCTTGGAAGAAATTTTACAGCCAAGACAAACTAAATTTATTCCTGTTTATGATTAAATCTTTTTCTCAAGGATTGAACTGTGCCCCTCATAACCTTAACTGCAAATGATTCTGTACCACCTGTTTCAGGAATCAGCCACAATGCCTTTGGCTCAATAGGTTATTATGACCACATTACTATGATCACCTTGTTATGACTACCTTGTTATGACCAACTTGCAACCAGGTCTTTGTTTCAGGAGGTTGTTATGACCATTTTGTTATGCTTATGTCCTTCTGAAACCCCATCTATTTTCCTGCCAAGTCCCCCATTTGGAAACCCCTACTCCCGAACTATAAAATTCCTTATTTGCCTATGTCCAAGGCTGATCTCTTGAATCCCATCTTTAGGGAGAGATAGCCTTATGCACAAATAATTAAGCATACTTTGGTCATGATGATTTGGGTCAGTGGTCTTGAATATGTGAGGTTAACACTATGCTTGATTCCACACTTGTAAAGATCCTTGCATTGTGCTTGTTAGCTGTTTAGGCACTCACAATTCTTTAATTCTGTAATAGCAATTGGATTCCCCTCCCCTGTTTTAAATTCAATTAAATTTCATGATAAGCTAATGGTGGCTTTGTCTTCAAATATGCTTTGGGTATCACATGCGATTTCTAGCAATTTTACAAATGGACTCAGAAATCAAATCTCTTGAAAATGGCATGGCTGTAATTGTGGTTACTGGGAGCAGAGAAATAGCTCTTATCTGGCCACGTAGGTAAGTTTGGGAAATAGGTAAATAACAGATGCTGTCCCAGGAGAGTTCTACAGTGCTTTCCTTCTTGCTTATATCTGGAACCTTAAGGAAATAAGGCCCAGGAAGGAGGCTTCTCTTGGTGATTTGAATGTCTCTTCTCCATGTAAACTACTTCGCAGCTTGTCTCATTACAGCATTTGTAAAAGCAGTCTGGAAGCAGTGTTGCATAAATGAATTATTTAAGTTCTGCAGCCAAACGTCCTGATCTGGCTTACTGCTATTTAATGCACTTTAAGTGAGCCCATGGAGGCAAAGCAGAGTAGGCAGGGGGAGGATGCAAACCAAGTTTTATTAGCCACAAACAGTCACACTATAACATTTATTAAGTATCCGACACAATGTGTTTAAATAAGTTTGATTCCCGAATAATTGTCGATATTGCAGCCGTCTTCTCAGAATAGGAACACTTCCTTGTCAAAAACATTTATTTTCTTGTCACTTCTGTTAATATAATGGGCTCTGGGGGTTTTGTGAGTGTTTCTTAGCAAATTGTGATTTCCAACAAATTACTATGTGTCTTCCACTGAATACAGCTTTCATAGCTGGGGTGGGGGAGGAGAGGAAAGCCACACACATTATTGTCTGACAGTGTATTATCTTATTATCAGTGTCACATTCAGGAGTTTTAGCTGCCCTAGAAAATAAGAAACCAGACACCTTATGTGTCCTTTGCAGTCCTCCAATGAGCACTGTCAATAAACCTCCCTCAGCCAGGCCTGAGGCTAATTCCTTTTCTGTGGAGGGATGAATCATCCCTTAAGACAAATGATTTACATAGCAGTTACCAGCTTATCTTCTTTTCCTCTCTTTTCTTTTCTTTTCTTTAATGGCAAAGAAAAGAGGCTCAACTTGTTTCTGAATCTCAGACACAAATAATCTCATATCACCAGGACAAGTTGAGAATAGAGGTTTACCAGAAGTACATTTAGGTTACCAGTCCTTTTAACTTGGTGAAGACCATCATTTTAATAATAAAAAAAAACCAGAAAAATTAAATACACCTAAGTACTCAATGAATAGGCAATAATAATTAATATTCAATCAACAATAAGCACACCTTTAACAATGTGAATTATGTCTATTTGTATACTTTAGTCCTTTATTACCTGAGGCTCCAGATGATGATTTGTGTATGTGTCTGTGGATATAGATACTCACATTTGGAAAGCCACTTCAAGAAAAGAAAGAATGATATTTTTTCCCCTGACGTGTGAGACTTGAAGGGCTGATTTATATCCTCCTGATGGTCTCCCATTTCTCAGTCACACACATTAAACTACCTTCTCCCAGAATGTGGCATATTGTGTTCTCCATGCTTCTTATCAGAGGATTTTTTTTAAAATTTTATTTTACTGGCCAGCACCTCTGAGAACTGGGTGCTCACACTCATGCACATAGTCACACACAAACACATACAGTTGCCATTTTAGACTACCTGGAATTCCAATAAGGTTAGACCAGCACAAGAATACAGGAAGTATGTGCGTTGTCCTATATGAAACATCCATCTGAATGGCACTATAATGGTCTCGGTATTTTTAGTGAGTAAAAATGTTTCCTTAATTCTTTTGAAAAAATAAAATAAACCTAAAAAAAATGAAAAGAAAGAAGGGAGGGAGGGAGGAAGACAAAAGGAGGAAAAAGGGAAGGAAAGGAAGAAGGAAAAAGAAGGGAAAGAGAGAAAGATGGATGAGAGAGAGAAAGGAAGGAAGGAAGGAAGAGGGGGGAGGGAGGAAGAGAGGGGAAAGGAGGAAGGGAAAGGGAAGGAAGGAGGGAGTGTCTCCAGTTTGCTTTCTGTTGCGATAAACCCAAAGCCATAAAGAACTTAGGAAGATTTGTTTATTTCACTTTACAGTCCATCATAGAGGGAAACTAGGGTAAGACTTCAAACAGGAACCTGGAAGCAGGAGTAAAGTATATACCATGGAGGAACATTGCTTACCAACTTGCTAAGCCTACATTCTTATACAAACCAGGGCTACCTGCCCAGGAGTAGCATTGGCCACGGTGTGCTATACCTGTATACACTAATCATTAATCAAAAAATAATCTTCAAACATATACTTACTTACAGGCTGATCTGATGGAGGTAACTCTTTGACTGAGGTGTGATCTTCCCAAGGGACTCTAGTGTGTGTCAATGTGACACAAATTAACAGAACAAACATTCAGGCAAGGATGGAAGAAAGAAAGAAAGAAAGAAAGAAAGAAAGAAAGAAAGAAAGAAAGAAAGAAAGAAAGAAGGAAGAAAGGAAGAAAGGAAGAAAGAAAGACAGAGGAAAGAAAGAGGAAAGAAAGAAAGAAAGAGAAAGAAAGAAAGAAAGAAAGAAAGAGGAAAGAAAGAGAAAAGAAAGAGGAAAGAAAGAAAGAAAGAAAGAGGAAAGAAAGAGAAAAGAAAGAGGAAAGAAAGAAAGAAAGAAAGAGGAAAGAAAGAGAAAAGAAAGAAGAAAAAGACGCTTACACAGCGATGGAAACAGAACAAAGAAAGAAAGAAAGAAAGAAAGAAAGAAAGAAAGACAGAAAGCAAGGCAGGAAGGAAGGAAGGAAGAAAGGAAGGGAAAGAAAGAAAGGAAGGAAGGAAGGAAGAAGAGACTGTATTTCTAGTGATACATGGGGAAGATTCTAGGACAAGGAGCAAGTGTCGTTGCATCCTACCATCAAAGTAACTTTGCAGAAGTGAACAAGTGTGTTTCCTCATTGTTAACTAATACTGCAGCTATCAATGGGCAGCGAGGTTGTATTTTCTCTCATTTTTCTTTCTGCTATGAGGATTTAAGTCTTTGAATGAGAGATGGGCTCACTGTACGATACTGATTTCCATTTGACAATATGAATCATTAAGGTTTGGTCGTTTACTCATTTAGTTGCTTAGTAAATATTGAATCACTACTACATACTACAAATTCGCCTTGTTTACGTGACATTGTTATTATAGGACTTTATTATGTAATGAGAGAGTCATAGTAAGGAAAGGAAATATATATTATAGGCAACACCGCCTACGAAATGGGTATGCAAAGGTAGCTGTGGAGCCTATGGGCTTGCCACTGACCTAATATTGATAGAAATGAGGCACTTGGGAAGGCCTGAATAAGCCTTTCTTAAGAAATGTACTGAGCTGAGAATCTCAGTGTTGAATGGGGTGGTTAAGATTTGTCGTTAACTCAATTAGATTTAGAATTACCTAGGAGATACATGTATTTGGATGTGTGTGTGTTTCAAAAGAGAGTCAACTGAGGAGAAAGGCTTGCCCTGAGTATGGGCCTCATGGACTGTGGTAAGTGACCTGAGTTCCAAAGGAGCTATGCACCAGCGTTTACTTTCCTCACTTAAGCATCATATAAGCATCCTGCTGCTGTATCTTCAGCTGATAAATGGATGATGAAAATGTGTGCATTCACACAATGGAATTCTATTCAACTATAAGCAAATATGACATCATGAAATTCACGCGAATGGGTGAATCTAGAAGATACTAAGTGAAGTAACCCAGATATAGAAAGGCAAACACCATGAATGCTTTCTCTTATTTGTGGATCCTAACTTCGTATCTGTAGAAATGAGTATATAGTCTGGAGTAACTGCAGAAACCTGGAAAGTAAAAGGAGACTGCAGGCATGGCGGAGGTGGGGAATACTGGGGGTGCGGGGAGGCATTTAATATTTGTCTGATGTCAATTTCCATGGACTGCTTACAAAGTCCCTTGAAATGCTCATTCAGAAATGGGATGTCTTCATCGAACCTCTCCCCTCGGAGCTCTTAGAACCCTGCAGAAGAAGAGGCTGATAGAAGGAAAGAAGGACACCAAGAAAACAAGGTCCTCTGAACCAAAGCCAAGGTTGTATGAACTCACAGGAACCATGACAACAAGCACAGGGTCTGCAATGGTCTACACTGGTCTACACTGGGTCCTCTGCATTTGTATTATGGCTTTCAGTATCATTTTATTCTGGGGTATCATTTTATTCTGTTCTCTTTTGGGGGTGTTGTTTTTTATGAAACTCCTGAGTGTGCAAAAAACTGGGTCCCTGATTCTTGTGCCTTCTTTTGGGCTTTATTTCCCCTTCTGTTTGTTTTTCTGTCCAACTTTGATGTGAGAGTTTTTGTTGTATCTTATTATGTTTCATGTTGCTATTTTTTTAAGAAAGTGAAAGAATGAATTTATGAACAACTAATTAATGGAAGCCTAGCCAGTAGGATAAAGACCAACAGCTGAACTGTCATTTATACCTGCTGGGAAAGAAAAATCAGTTGTCTCCCATTGAGTGATACTGGGTGTATCAACTACTCCAGGGCAAGCCTCTTGTTCAGGAATAGTTGACCAACATCCAGCTGAGTCCATGGGTTTTCTTTTATGTGTGAGCTTTTATTTGGTTACAGCTCAGTTGTTTTTCCCCCTTTGGGGGTGTCATTTTATTCTGTTCTCTTTTGGGGGTATTGTTTTGTTTTTTTAAGAAAAAACTTAAAATTTGGAGGTAAGGGAAGAAAGAGGATCTGAAAAGTTTTAGGGGAGAGGAATAATATGATTTAAATATATTTAAATTGAATAATTGTTTTAAATAATAAAAATATAATAAAAATAAAACAAAGCTCTTCGAATGTGGCAGGTAGGTAATGTTATAAGCAATTTTCTCCACTATGCATCAATTCTAGCTCCATTTCTCCAAGTCCTATGTCTAAAGTGTGTGGTTTCTTCAACCATAGGGACTTAAGATCAAGTACTGGGTGGCAACTAAAAGCAATGGTGCTAGCCTATATTGTTTGGGAAATCTCTTGGAGTCCCTTGATCCATAGCTCAAAGGGAGGTTTCCCATGCTGAGCATTGGGAAGTTTGTTACATAGTCTATGTGTCTTGAGGGGGGCTTATTACCATCCTAAATTGTAAAATGTCATTCAAATTATGTATATACACATAACTGTGTGTATTTTAAGTAAAAATAAGATAGTATGTTTCCACATGGCTTTTTCAATAATCACTATTGCTATTTTTTCTTACCTCCCTGTCCTCTGCTTCCCTTCCCCACTTTAAGGTATTCCCTAGGGACCAAATCCAGGGCCTTGTGCTTGCTAGGCAAGAGCTCTACCACTGAGCTATATCCCCAACCCCTAATTCTCCCATTTTCCCCTTCACAGCACCTGTACCCTTCTCTGTCTCTTACTACTTCTGCCTCTTCCTACTCGGATGTTTGGCTTTGGAAATTGGTGATAAATTTTTATTAGGTATTGACGAAAAATCGCCATTATAGAATATTTACAAAGACTTTAATTTTGTTTTCTTTGAACTGAGTCAAAGTCATTTACTTGCCAAACAGTCATGATTTTTAACACCAGCTGGGAGAAGGAAAATCAGTTTTCCTCAGTGGGGTGATACCGGTGTATCAACCACTCCAGAGAAGGCCTCATGTTCAGGAGGAGTTGACCAGCATACAGTGGACTTGTACAGACCATACATATGGTGGCTTAGTTCATGAGAGTTGGTTCAGAGGGGGCCTTGTTTTCTTGTGTCTTCCAACCCCTCTAGCTCTTTCCCTTTTTTCTCTCTCCCCATCTGCAGGGATTCCTGAGCCTTGAGGGGGAGGAAGAGGTTCTTGGACATAACTGATGGAGTTTCTTAATGAAAAAACTAAGAAACAAAATGATTGGGAAGAATGTTGTAGCTCCTACCCATCTCCTGGCTATTTATGTTAGGGAATTGGATGTAGTTTAGGGGCCACCTTGAGAATTAAGACAGAAATAAAAATAGGACATCAGTTTTTTTTCGTGGTAAATAATTACAAACTAAAAATACATGCTGGGGTAAAGGTCCTTTGTGTGCCTGTCTGCTGCACTGTTTCTCCTCCTCTCAAGATCTGTGCTTGCTCCCGGCTTGCACATGTATCTGAAAGAAAAGCCTCTCTAACACCTTTTCATTGTGTTCATAATGCTGGGTTTATGCTCTGGTTTTCTAAAGAAAACTTTTCAGGAAAGGTTTGAAGACCTAGTCTCTGCTTTGGCGGTGTCAAGGAGATGTGTCTCAGAGGTAGAGGGGGCCAAAAATTACTAAAAAAATGTTCAAGGAGGAAGAAAAAGAATGCATACAATAATAAGTAAGGTTACTGATTTTCTGCTTATAGAGAAAATTTGCACAACACAAAAGGTATGAAATAGTCCAAATATGCCTACCAAACTTACCAAAAAGAGCACAGAAGTATGTCAGGAGAGGCCCACTGGGAAGTCCTGCTTCTACCTGCATACTTCAGGGAGTAGACTAATTTTATGATGCAAGTTCCTGAGTCTACAGTTATATTTTTAGACTCAGTGAATACATAATGTTGCACTGAAATAATCTTTTCCATGTGTGTGAACATTGCCAAAGATTTATACCTTAATTCATCAGTAGCATAATTCAGTATGCAGCTCTTCCTCCTGAGCAAGGGGGTCAAGTTTAAGTAGCAGTGTCTCCTTGTGATGGAGAGGCGGTCTTTCCTCCTTCCTTAGAACCAATCAACACTTTGAGACATTGACTTAAAGGCATGGTAAAACTAGTGTTTTTGTGGTCAATGTTTGTAGATTTTCTTGAACATCAACCTTTGTGTATGTAGCTTTTGTGAGCTTAAATGATTCTCTTCTGTGGAATTCATACCAGCCATGGTAAATTCCACACTGTGAAAAATCCTATGTTGTGTTGACTGGTTTCTACTAGTGTTAGTCACCTTAACATATTTGTGCCTAACATACTTGTTTATATAATTGCTTTTCCCTTTGTAGTTGGAGTATAATATAATTCTTCTGATATATTTAAAGTAATGGTGGAATATTCTCATTATAAAATAGCTAAGAAAAGCACAGGCATAATCATATTGCTGTCATGGCCAACCAGAGCAAAACTTGCTCACTAGTGACTGGGAATTTAAAAGTTAATTTGTAGATACATAAAATAGTCAATTAAAGTCATTTGGATAGCTCTGGAGGTGAAAAGTGAATTTCTTAGTTTGTCTTCCCAGGGGCATCACATGTGCCAGTTTTCTCCCATGACTTCCAATGCAGAAGGTCCTAAGAACACACACTACAAACATGCAAGACAAACAATAGTGTGCTTTGTGCACCTTAATGTTCTTACTGACAAATCTATGTAAAAATGTTGTTCCATTATTTTTCTTTTCCTGTGTATGTATATATGTGTGTTCATGTGTGTGGGCAGGTGTGTGGACACGTGTGTGTGTGTGTCTGTGTGTGTGTGTGTGCATGTCTGTGCTGGTGGTTGACATCAGACTTCTACCTACATCATGCTCTGTCTTACTATCTGAGACAGGATCTCTTGCTGACCATACAGCTTGCCCAGGCATCGTGGCCAGTATGCTGTAGGAATCCTCTGTTTCTACCTCCATGGTACTAGGATTTTAGCTCCTCTGGCTTTTTCATGTGCATGGAGATCTAAGCTCTTACAGCTTCTCCCAGGCCTCAGACCATCTCCTTTTATACTTGGACCGTTTCCTACCATTTTAGCTTATTACGATCCCTTTAACTGACAGCTGTTTGTAGACCGAGAGATTTGGTTTTGCTCTTTTCAAGCTTGTGCTTGTGGCAATGTCTCATACATGCATAATCACACCTCCATGTGAGGGTATCTGCAGGATAAATTCCCAGAAGCCAGTTTTACAGGGTCAAAGCAAATAAGTACATTTGAGTCTGATAGATGTTGACAGATTATCTTGTACAGAAGCTCTATCGATGCACACTTTCCACAGCCTTGCCTGTGAATGTTGGCTTACACCAAATTAACACAGCGTGTAGTCAAAAATTTTATCACTGTCAAACTATGGGAGAAAAGAAAGTGTCTTTATCTTTTTACATTGTATGCATTTTCCAGGCACATCTGTGCATGTCTGGTCCCTGGAACTGAACTCAGATTAAGTAGTTTAGCAATAGACACTTTTACCCAGCAAAACATCTCCCTGACCCACGAAAAGCATGTTATGTTTTAAATTTTGATTTCTGCTTTTACAAGGGAAGTTTCTTTCTCTCTTTGGATGAGTATTTCTTTTTCTTTTGCTAGTGATTATTTGAATAGTAGAGTCTTCTTTCTTTTAAAACAATGTAACTATTTATAACAGTTGCTCTTATTTTGAAAATGAGCCACAGGCTGACTAAAGGAGGTCTGCTGGCTTGGAAGGGGAGTGTCTGTGCATGTGTTGAAAGACCTGTGTTTCCATGTAAACATGTATACACATGTATGTACAACAGTTATCTCAGCATCTTATACTGAAATGCTTTGTGAGAGTGGGTAAGTTCTGTCATTTGACAAAAATCATTACATTTTGATCTTTTGATTCTAAAAAAATTCTAAAATACATAATGGAGGAAATAGAAGAACAAGGAAATAAATTACTTTTAAGCAGAACATGTAACTTGGAAATACTTGGTAGCATGGTGGGTAGGCGGTTATTAGGACTGACAAGAAGCTTGAGAGGTAAGCAGAGGCAAAGCAGTAGCAGAGGAAGCCTCCACACCATTCCCAGTAGAAGCACTATCAAGGGACTTTCTAGAATTTGAAGAGCAAATCACATTTACTCTTAAGTTGTTGTTATTTTGATAATCTGAACGTGCCTACCATTCCACCACAGTGTGCACATACACTGATCTGTCTTCTACATTCTGTGTGAACTACTTCGGTCTATGCATACTAAGGGGGAAGCAAAGGCTTGACTTTGAAGCCGTGTCTTGTAAAGCAATACAAGAATCCGAATGAGATGAGACGAAGGTAGGGCAGGGAAGGAAAGCCTAGTGGGAGTTGCAGATCTTAGCAGGAAATCCAGGGATGAGAAGGAGAGCAGTGGATGGGCAATGCACTCTACATGGAGTCCCAAATCACAGCAAGAAAAGTTAACACTAAATGGTATCTATTAAAATTAAAGTTTAAATAAACTCAGAATTTAATTTAATTAAAATTTAGTTCCAAGTTCTTGGGTTTTGAGTATCTAAGTATGTTTTAGTTCTCCACATAAATTGCTTACATCAGTGTTTATCATTCAATGAACACTCAGCATTCACCACTGGTACTGGTAAAGATCGGGTGGTAGCGGCTCTGATGGAAATTGTGCTAAAACACTAGCTTAGGGGATAATGTCACTATCCTTACACTGAAGAAATATTTGCACAGCAAGGATTCCTCCTGGTCCATGAAAACAAGTTCTCATCAGATGAAACGCACAAAACAGTCGTTCTTGTGGTCTCTCAGCTCTTTTCCATTTACCATAACTGAAGAGAATACATCATCTTTACTTACAAATCTCACTCATCTTAATCTGCTAATAGATATTGTGTACGCAGGCCCTGATGAATGACCTGAGGTTTCTATTTAGTTATAAATTACTCTACATTATAACTTATGTATATCGCATGGTCAAATTCAATATCCAGTGGAGGCATTACCTTTAACTAGTGGTTTATGTTTGAATTGTTTTGTTTTTACTGTGAATAATAAATATTTCCTGATTTTAAGGATGATCCATTAACTAAGAGGGTAAAGAAAGGGGAGTCAGGATATTTCTAAGTTCCTCACCACTCCTCAGCTCCTTAATCGGATCCTGATCATTTTTGGTAAACTCCACTGTGAAATATTATGGAACTAAGATACTTTATCGTGCTCAGAGCTTAACTCACAAACATCTTTTTAAACACTGACGGATTTAGGTTTAAAATACAAAGCTGAAGAGGATCAAATCCTTGGCTAATTTTCTCATGTGTTTGGCTTCGAATTACATTTGTCTCAGAAAACAAACTACAGGGTACAGCGAAGTCATAGGATAAAAGGAGGAGGTGGCTATGGGTCAGCTGACAGCTATGGGCCTTGTGTGGTCAAACCGAAAGACTCTGAGATCCCAGCACTGTTGGGCTGTACAGGAGCCAAATCTTAGCTCATTGGCAAAATGGTGCTTTCAACCCAGGCCACATCAAATCTGCACTGTTTCAGGAGAGAAACTATTTGGAACAAGTCTAATTTTATTTTAAATCGTACTGTGTCTGCAAACTTTTCCTGTAATTAGAAAGGAAAGTTCCAATAAGGGAGACACAGGGAGAGGTAGAATTTGGCAGGCAGTTGGCTTAGGGTGGTTGCCAAATATATGTATTCTGCTTTGCTCAGTGAGTGTTTGCTCAGAGCAAAGGGAGAGACTTAGCATATGCCTTTGCTTTTTGTGAACTGGGGTCCTCCAAAAGAAGGATTGATTTAGCTGAGCTCCAAAAAAATAAAGCTCACATTCACAGTAACCCCAATAACAAAAGCAAAATCTAAATGAAGAGGTTGTTTGGATGTGAATATTCCTCTCCAGCAATCCTGACATAAAGTAGGGTGGATTGTGCAAGATGCTGAAGGAGGTTTCAGAGAATGATGAAAGGCGTTTGGTGGATAATAATAACTACTGGAACCCCAGCTCCATCATGCAATGACTGCTGGGCTGTTTGCCAAAGCTTCAGATAAAGCAAACAGGCAGGCCAGTAGGCCTGGATATGACTTGAAAGTCAAGGGATCCGAATCAGGAAACTAAATGTACCAGACAAGAACTTGGACTCTGAAGTGGAATGGATTAGGCTGAGGGCCAGAGTGAACTTCTCACTGGCTATAGTGATGAGGAAGATAGGTAGCCTCCCAAGGTGCCACTTTGCTTCAGTTTTCTTAGCTGTAAAAAATGAAACAACACAGTAGATTTTATTTATTTAGTTTACTTCTTATTGTAAGATAAATATTTATACTCACTTAGAGTGATATAGGCTTGGGGATTAAAATTATATTTCACTGGTTATGATTTCTTACTATAAAAATGCATTCACATGAAAGTGTAGAAGAATTGCTATTATAAAATATTAGATAAAATTATAAAGCCAATATAATGCCTGAGTCAACACTAAGTCAATGTCTACTATTTCAAAAGTAGTTGTTGAATGTGTATATGTTTCAAAGTAAATAAATTGACTCTTCTTTTATAATAGAATTAAATTAAATGGTTGTGAACATATATTCTCTGCCAGAAAGCTTGACCAATCAGAAATGAATTTGAGCCTAAATTTTGTTTATATATATATGCATATGTATATATATATACATATATATAAAGGCTATTGGGAATTTTAAATGAAATTAATCATGAAAATATTTCATAGCACAGGACTTGCATATACAACAAACCCCAACTGAAGGTCACTCTTGTAATTAGTCAAATTATGTGTGCATAAAATTCCCTAAGGTTATACCACTGAGGGGCACGTTACGACTCTGTATTCTTTCTCTATCTTTGTATTTCCTATTAAATACTTATGCCACGTGCTGCGTACCATAATTTTCTGCCTCCCAACAGGTTTCTAAACCTGTTCATGCTTGACTATGGGACAAAATAGTTCTGTCCTCCTTATAAGTCAATTTTCTCAACTTTTTCCAAGAAAATACATTAATAAACTACAAATACATTGTCACGAATGCCAACGAACCACCAAAAATACAAAAAGTTGCAGAAATATATTTTATATTAAAGTCTTAGACAAATGACAAAAATAAAATATTAAAAACAAAAGTGGCCTGCACTGCCACCTGAGGTCATGTTGATATTTACAGTCCTGGCTGTATCTGAGGGCATGGTCTGGGTCCATGTTCCTACTGCAACTGGGAGCCATCTTCCTGGTCTGTGCTGTTGTGAAAAACTGTGTGGAAGCCATGATTCCTGCCCCCACTGACTGTGAAAAGCAAAGAGGCCACTTTACTGTGATAGTGATGACTTCGGATGCACACTTGACAGGGAGGAGACCTGGAACACCTCTGTGATAACTGAGAGTGTGACCATGCTCTGCTGAGTGTAAATACCATACCTAGACTTGTTTATTTTTATTTTTACTTTTATAGAACACCCAAGAGTTGGGGAGTGGACATGGAAGTACCTAGAAGTAAATGTGATTGGGGTGCATGTGATATTCCTGGCAATCGATAAAAATGTTATATTGAAAAGAACATTCTGCCATTTACCATAACATGGGCATGAAAAACATTATGTTAAGCAGAACAACACATCCTAGAAAAATGACAGCAAGATCACACTTAAATGGATATTTGTAATAATGCCAAATATACAATACAATGTAAACCATAATTTACAAAAGATTTCAAGAAATGAGAAGATGAGAGGTAAGAGACAGAGAGCAGCAGATGTGGAGATGAAAGAATTCAGAGACAGAATGTAGAATGTTAACGATTTGTGTGTGAGAGAGCTTTCTTTTCAACAAACTAGTTGATATTTTCAGGTCTTGTTAAAAAAAAGAAAAAACAACAACAAAAAAAGTAATTATATCAGATAATAGATACATTGATTTCCTTCACTATACTAACAATCTTAATTGCAAAATAAATAGTTCAAGGTGTTATGTTGCAAGCTTAAAGTATAGGCACTAAAATTAACTTCTAGAAACAGAAAATATTTTATTGTATTGCATTAAAATGACTCTTTGTAATTTCTATACTTTTAAATTATACATACACATATATATGTACATGTATGTATGTACATGTATATAGGGTTTGCCAAAATAGTATTAGCATAGTATAATTAGTATGGAGATGTTGGGCTGCATGCTAGAGGTTTTCCACAGAGATCTCTGGTCTGACTAGGTGCATGGATTCAGGTGAAGGGGAGAGAACTGGGGCAGAGAGGGGGAACTGCTTCCGCCATTTCCACTGCCTGTGTTGCTCTGCCTCTGTCTCTCCTGAGTCTGTACGGATTGACCAGCCTGACAAGCAATGCGGGGGGAGCTTCTGGAATAGCAGATCTATTCACCAAGCGGTGGTGTTACAGTTCTTATGACAGAAGCTCTCAGATAATGGGATAACTCCTTCACCCCTTTAATCTTTCTGAACACGATTCTTAAACACAGTTTCTGGATGGGTCAGTGTCTGACAGCAGGTACTTTCTATTGGTTTGGCCTGAGAGCTTGGGAAGACCTCATCTGCATATTTGGGGGCGTGGCCCTGCTTCTACATGACTGAACTATCTTGGGCCTACATGACCTGTGATCACATCCCTGTGGAGGAGGGTCTTGGGGCCTTGTCCTACATGACTGATCTGTCTCAAACCTCTCTACAGGGTGTTGTGGGGGCCTGCAGCTACGTGAGAGTGGCCTGATCTCCTGGGAGAATTTGAATGCTCCTGCCATCCCTTTTGGGTCCCTGGGGATTCCACCTATCTTGACCAGGAGTCATGATGCCTTTCACAGCCCACAGCCCCACACAGAAACATTATCACAATAAGGTCTTACGTCAAGGAATGAGTATTGTTCTACATAAGGAAGTTCATTATGTAGTGAAAAGAGTGAAATTTTAGTTCATTACCAAAAGGAGAATTCTAAATACACACAACAATATAGTAATTGGAGTCTTATCAGTACATCACCACAAGAAATTAAAAGGTATAATGTAAGGCTAAAACAATGATAAAAAGAGAGTGTATGACTATCTAATAGCTGAGTGAACAGAGAGATATGACAGCACCTGTGACAGGAAGGGACTGAAATTCAACTTAGGTCAAAATATAGTAAGTGAAATTAAATGAATAAATTCTCAAAAATGCACATTACTAAGAGAGCAGAAAACCTTATTAGTCATCTTAGAATGGAATTAAACTGAATTATTAATTAAAATTGTACCATTAAAAAGTGTCCAGACTCCCACTCCTTATGGCCTCAAGTCCCTTGAGATGTATCTTCTCTCAGGGAGTGGGGAGACCTGAAAGTCGTGGAGATGGGGGTGGGGGGGGGGGGGGGTTAAGGTATGAGGAACTGTTGGAGGGCAAACTGGGAGGGGTAACAAGTGGACTGTAAAAAAAAATAAAAATAAATAAAAATAAGTAAAAGAACAGAAAACCGATGCAGTAAATATTGAATGTCCATTTCAGCTCTGCAATGAGCATCCTTCTCTCTCTATGAGCTTGGCAACTTATGTGAGATCATATAGTGGTTTACATTCATGGACTGAGAACTGGGCATAGGCCTGAAGGATTTAATAGAAGAGAGAGACTCGGATTATTCATGCTACAAGAATGCCAAAGCTTTACTGAGGTTCACAATACATACATATATATATCAAGTCCACTGGGTAGCAAAACTCCTGGAAGCACAGTGGAAAAACAAGTTTATGTGCTCAGGATAAAAACAGGAACTGACCCAATGGTGTTACCACCCATCGTCCAAACAGCAAAGGCCAAGATGTTCTTTTCTTAAAACCAAAAGTTTCCACATGCTTCAGCAAGGCTCAGCAGGGGCCAAACACTGAGAGAGCCCAGGAGGGTCTGACATATATGAGTATACAATCATATATATGTATATGTATGTATGTTCTCGCAGCAAGTGGAGGTCCCACTGAGATAGGGAAAGTGAGGAACCCCTGATGGGATCATTCCAGGAAGCCGGCCAGTGAAGTGAAAGGAACGTATTGAGTAAGCGGTGCATCGACAAACCAAAGGTAAGTTTAGTTCTCAATAAGTAAAAGGGTCTCGCCATGAGAACCTTGAGTTCCACATTACAGCTATCAGATCATATGGTAGCTCTGCTCAAACAGGGATAAAGGTAAAAACAGCTGAAGAATTTATTAAAACTTTAGAAAAGACTAGTCCTGTGTTTGTTCATTCAGGAGGACTTAGTGTTCCAGATTGGGAACATATTAAGACAGATTTGCAAAAATCATTACAAAGAGATGGCCCTGAGAGCCTCCTGTCACCACGTTCTCTCTGTGGAGATTGGTCAAGGAGGCTCTCTTGAGTACTAATGCTAAAATAAAGGAACAAATGTCAGAGATAAAAAGAACATTCGGCGTGGCACAGGAGGATGCCTCTTGTAAGTCTTTACAAACCTCTGATTCAGATCAGGATTCAAGTGCAGAGGAGAATGAAGAAGAGACATTAGAAAAATAAATAGAGGTGCTTAAGAGGAAGATTAATAAGTGCAAGGTTGCTGAAAATCAGAATCTCATCCTCCTAATAAAAAAATCCCTTTTTTATTTTTTTTCATTTTTTATTTTTTTAAAGAAGAGGGAGTTATTCCCTTTCCTGGTTTGCATCCCCCTCTCCCTCCCTTCTTTATGGGAGCCCTCCCCATCCCCCATTGCCACCCCCCAACAATCACATTCTTGGGGAGTCTTAGCAGGACCAAGGGTCCCCTTCCATGGGAGAGGATTTTTAGGCTGTACAAAATTATTAAAGAATGGGGTAGGTATTGATTTTCTCCTGAGCCTGCCCTGGACAGAGGTAGTGGTGTATCCTGGTCAAATGTTAGTACATTGGTTTCTGCTTTGTTTTTAAAAAATCCCCTTTTTTAAAGAAGAGGGACTGCTCCTCCTGCCTATGGAGCCCAAGCAGGTGTTATGGAGAGAACAACATATTTTTCCTGAGCCTTTAAGGAGGTCCAGGACAAAAGCAATTTAAAGAAACAGTCTGAGTTTTAAGGAGTTGAAAAGCCTGAAAGAAACAGTCTAGTCTCTGCTTACAGTTCCCTTGTTCCTTTACTTCTGCTATTTTTGAATCTTATGTTGTATCCAATTTGACTCCTTGCTGGGGTGATTGTCTCATATGGAGAGGAGAATGTTGGGAGCAGTGCACTCCGACAGCTCAGAGAGACGCTGCTGCAGGATGGGGGAGGGACATCTTACATGACATGGGAGCAGTAGTTACTACCCAACCAGTACAGAAGATGCTACATGAACAGGGATTTGCCCTCAGTAAGGGTTTGGGGAGGTACCTACAGGGTGACCCTCAACCTGTGTCTTTTGGGGATCTAGTTGTTTGAACCCATGCAGATGGTATGGGATTGAGAGGTTTGTCATGGGGGCAACTGCTAAGTTGCTTCTTATCCTGTATGGGTGGAGCACTGGCCCCTTTCCTCTGAAAAGTTGGAGGCAGCACATAGACCTGTGTGGAAGCGGTTGAGGCAGGACACATTGTTCCCTCCACTTCCCCCTGGAATGTTTCTTTGTGGCCCCCTTACATGCCTGGATGCTGCTCCTCTGATATTAAGACAAGGGGTAGCTTTTAATTCCACTAGTTCTTGGAATATGTCTATCACCTTTGAAGCTTCCCTTCAATTTGAAAATAGTAGGTTTAGTAAAAATTTTAATATCTCTTCCTTCACCTGTGTAATTCCTCCATTGTTCTTCGTTGTTTGGAAGATACTTTTGACTATTCTTTGCAGGAATGCCATCTACGTGAAGCTGCTAGGAACACAAGGATTCGGCTCTTGTTGTTCAGGTCCCTGGAGTCGTTCCTATGCCCTTGGATGCTGATGGAAGATTTTCCCTCACTTTATATCATCACAAACGAGGTTTTGGCATTACTGCAGCCATTATTACTGCTATGGCCGTTTCTGCCACCGCCACTGCCGTAGCCGGTGTTGCCATTTCATAATCTTTGACTTCTGCTCACATATCAGATAAACTGTCTTCTGTTAAATTCCCCAGGCCTACGTCTGGTTCTTGGTACCATGGCAATTCGGGCATTGTCTCACACACACACACACATACATACATACATACATACATACACACACACACACACACACACACACACACACACACATACATATACTCAAACATGATATGATTATATATGTATATATGTATAATATATATTTATGGTGTGCATGCATAAACGATATAGTTTTGTGTATATAATATTCATACATAGAAAATATTTCTAATATTATAGAAGTTTATACATAGAACAAGATGAGTATATATGCATCCACAATTTTTTAAAATTTATTTTCATTCTATTTTATTTCCTCCTGACCTTCAGTCTCTTCTTCATTTTTGACCTTGCAATTCTTTCAGACAGGAACAATTCTGGTCAGAGTTTTTGACTGTGAGGTGGCAACCCTATTCCTCTACTCAATGTCCTGTCTTTCTACTAGAGGTGGGCTCTACAAGTTCCAGCTTCTCAACACTTTATAAGATAACAAAAATTTTGATATTATGGTTCAATGACGATAGAGATATGAATAATTACTCTTACCAACAACTAAATTTGGTAAGGAATTTCCAGCAATGTCTGGAAAAAATTGTATTTTTTAGGAATGCAAACTTTTTAATACTAAATAAAAAACAAGCATTTACTACAACCTAGTTAAAAAAAATTTAAGTATGTTAATAAAGCAATTGATAATTATATGTTAGAAGCATAATATACTGCAAAAGTACAGAGAAAGGAATTATACTCTTTTCATTATTTCCTGTAAAATTATGACAAATTCAGAGTTCCTTTCGTATTGATAATTAAAAGGACAATATAATATTAATACTTTTCAAAACTTTACAGAAAATTCTAACCCATATAATCAAAAAGCACATACCTTCATACACACACACACACACACATACACACACACACAGAACACACACACAAAACACACATACAAACATTACCTAAGGATAAAAGACATAAATAAAAATTTCACTATTGATGTTATTTGTACAAAAAAAATAGAAAAGTAAATAAGAACTTCACAATGTTTTCTGGGTACAACAATAATATGTACAAAATTAGCTTTATTTGCATATACTAGTAACAAATGATTAGAAGAATGTAGTTAAAATAAAATGATATTACCCATATTAAAATATAAGGTGACAAAATAAACCCAGAATTAAACACGGCAAATATCAGTAGGGAAAACTACAAAAATCTATTAAAATAAAAGCATGTTGTTGTGTCCCAGATTAGCAGAATAAGTGTTCAGTAGTGTGATTGGATTGTGAAATAGACATGTGTTTTAGTTTCATTCATGCTGCTCTCATAAAATCTCCTGACAAAATCAGCTTATGGAAGAAAGGCATTTAGTTCATCTCATAGTTCCAGTTCACCATTGTGAGATGCCAGGGCTAACACTTCAGCCAGCTTGTCACAGTGTACCCACACTCAAGAACAGAGAGAAATGACTTGCTATGTGTGCTGGTTCGTGATTAGCTTGATTTCTTTAGTCTTGTACAGTCCAGGAGCCACTACCTGAAGAGTGGTGCCATTCACAGTAGGGCTGGGCCTTCCCATGTAAATTAGTTTGAGACAATCTTCCACAGACATACCTGCAAGCTAATCCAACAAGGACAATCCTTCACTGAGACTGTTCACACAGGGGTTCAGATAACAATCAAAGCTAACCATTACAGCATCGAATGGGAAAAAAAAATCAAAGCCAATTTAATTATATGGAAAATGTTCTGCATACATAGTAAAAATCATAAACCTAGACTCTAACTCAAGAAACAAAGGCTTTATGGTAATGGGGGTCTAATAACAATACGTTTATTTATCTTTATGTTTGGGGGGTCTTTATAATAATCAGTTAAGCTGAATATTTATGCTCAGTATACATTTTTATTATGGTTAATAGAAAAGACTAAAAGCCCACTCTAAATATTTTGGGGAAAACTGTATTAACACCTTAACTTTATAAAAATAGAAAATGCTAGAGAGTACCCATTATGATGATGAATTCCTTAGACTCTAGACATCCTTCATGAATGTCTGATCAGTCACCTGGAAAGAAAGAATTTTAGTTAAGCAATTGTCTAGAGGAAAGTAGTCTGAGGCCTTATCTGTGAGAAAATGTTATGACTCATGACTGATTTTGGAGTATATAGCCCACTGTGGGTGGCACCATCCCTAGGCAGGGGAGTCTGTGCAGTATAGGAAATCTAGCTTAGCATAAACCAGTGAGTTAGCCAATAAGAAGTGTTTTTGTTCCAGTTCTTGCTTGATTTCCTGCCCTGACTTTTCTCAAAGAAGGATTGTGACCTTGGAGTATACCAAATAAATATTCTCTTTCCCAAAGCTGCCTTTTATCACAGAAAACAGAAAAGAAATTTGAACAATTACATCCTTGGACATTTTATGAAAGGATTGATGAAGAACTAGTACCAGACTTGTGATACTGGTGTAAAATTATTCCTTAAATATGAATTAGTAGAATTCATACATGAAATCATCAGAAGTTGCAAATCTCATTTTGTGATGTTTTGAATAACAAATTCAATTTATTTAATAATGTGTATTAATATTAATCACACTGTGCCTGGGCAATCATTCATTGGAGCATTAAAGGTTTTCTTAGTTTCCTTAGCTGTGTGGAATACAATAACATAAAGTTATTGAAGGAAACATATACTTACTACCAACTATGTGTCCATAAAGCCTGTTGTATTACCACCTCTCTCATGCTAGACACTGTTCACTTCCAGCTTCTCTCCTTTTTCTGATCACTCTAGCTAGAGAGTTATCAGGTTTTACCCAAATATTTCTGTTTTTTTCACTTCACTGATGTCTTCACAGAAATATTATAGTTCTCTTCCTAATTTCTGCTTACTTTGGGTAGAACTTGATCTTGTTTTTCAACTTTTAAAATGAAGAAGCTGAAACTGTTGATTTCAGACCTACCTTCTATTCTAATTCAGGGTTTACACCCCTGCTTCTTTCCACATCTGACAATTTTTGATTGGATAGGAGACATTACAAATGTCACCTTCTTGGGTCCTGGATACTTTTGGACATTTGTAAATGTCTTAAGCTATATCCTTGGTACAAAACATTACTAAAGTCCACTCTGATCCTTTCAATGTGTATATCTAAGTGGAGTTCCATAGAAACAACACGTTACTTTCTGAAGCTAATTATTTTGTTAGCATAGAGATAAGGCTCTCATCTTCTGAAGGACTCTTCTGAAGAAACCATGAGTTTTTCCTCAAGGGAAGAGCTGCAAATGCCAGTTCTGCATGTTCTTTGGTCATGTGTCTTTTTCCGCCTTTCCAAAGTGTTCTTTTCCAACCCAGGCAGCTTCCTTAGACATAGTCAGAGTTTCCCAGGACAGGGTAGCTCCCTTCCAGGTGGGAGGAGCTTCACTGCTGGATACTCAGGTAAATTTTAGTTTTCTTTGCAGACATTGGGTCTTAGAGTATTTCCTCTGTCAAAACTAACTTATTTCATGGAACATTAGTTGTATCTCCTCAACTTACAGAGAATACCAAGCTCAGCCTGTATTTCTCCTTTCCAGATCGATCTGGGAACTCCCTTAAGGTTAAGTTGGACGACTGGAGGGCTCACTTTAAAAGCATATTACTTTGTGGTTGCTGACATTGTTGCTTTTAACTGCTGAGTCATTTCAATGAGATTTCTTTTTTTTCTTTTTTATTGCATATTTTATGTATTTACATTTCAAATGTTATCCCCTTTCCCAGTCCCCCCCTCCCATCCCCCTTCCCCTGCTTCTATAGGGATGTTCTCTTTCCCACCCACCCACTCACTGCCCTTGCATTCTCCTTCACTGGGGAATCAAGCCTTTAGAGGACCAAGGGCTTCTCCTCCTTTAATGCCAGAAAATGCCATCATCCTCTGCTACATATGTGACTGGAGCCATGGGTCTCTCCATGTGTACTCTTTGGTTGGTAGTTTAGTCCCGGAGAGCTCTGGGAGGATCTGCTTCATTGATAATGTTCTTCTTCCTATTGGGTTGCAAACCCCTTCAGCTCCTTCAGTTCTTTCTTTAACTCCTCCTTTGGGGGTCCTCGAGTTCAGTCCCATGGTTAGCTGCAAGCATCCTCATCTGTATCCGTAGCGCTCTTTCAGAGCCTCTCAGGAAGACTTTCATATCAGGCTCCTATCGGCAAGCACTTCTGCCTGGGTATCCATCCCATATACAGCCACCAAGCCCAGTCAATGAGTTTCTTAAACCATCTTCCCCAGCAGTCCTCTCGCTCTTAAGGAGGATATAACTGGCCCATCCTTATCAGAAACGGAATCCCTAATCTACACTGCATGTTTCTTCTTTTAAATATTCTACCATATATTGTTCATTCTATAAAGTCATACATTGCTCTTTCTAACCCTAATTGGAGCACTGTCTAGTGAGAAATGTTTGTTTTATATTTCACAGAGCACTGTGAGGAGTTAAAAGGTAAAGTGCTGGGTGCTAACTCATGCATATTTTAAGGACCAATTTTTAAAACTCATAAATATAGTGTGGTATAAGTATGGATAGAGCATTGTGTATGTATCAGTAAGAAAGGCTACTCAAGTGCGCAGGGAAAACATTTGTATAAGAACCTTCCCTTTAGTCATCAAGGTGATTTTTTTTCTTCTATAGACACTAGCAAAGCCATTACCACATTAAACTGTTTTTTTTTTAATCTTAAATTTTTAGAACAAAGCTATGGTTGAAAAGTGTAATTATTTTTATAAAATACAGAGTCCACTTTTTCTAGTAGTATTTTGTGTAATGCAAATGTGTCAAATGCCTTCAATGTCTATGTCCCCAGGTAACACAGATCACTGCATAAAGTCTAACAAACAAAGGTGAAAGAAATTTAATAATCTAAACTAAACCCCAGATAAAAGAACAGTGGGATTTTTCTATGTATATATTTCAATTACATCAATATAAATTAATATTGTCATAGAGATGATTTTGTTAATTCTCAAAACCATATTAACATACACATACAAAAACGAGTAGACACCTGTATATTAATTTATAATTAAATATGCCAACAAAGTAGCACAAATAATAATCATGAAAAAGCCATTAATAAGAGCTCTCAACAACATGTAAGATTAGATGAGTGAGTTTAGTTTGATTTTAATAAATCATACTTCTAAATGCTTTACCTTAGGACTGTTAAATCAACAATAAATAAATATAACTAAGCATGTTATATCACATAAGAAATACTTGACATTACTATATACATAGGTGGCAGGACTTCCTCTTTATGGATAACCCTTGCACCACTAAATTTAGCCAACATAACCTGGGGCTTATGAACTCCCAGGCCTTGCAAAAATGTATTATAGGTCACATGCCTCAAATGCAATAAACAGATCCAAACACCATAACACCCTGAGTCGTAGTCAGGACACAGTGAGAAGATCACTCTATTTCTCTGGACAAAATGTATTAATTGGGTAAGAATGTAGAAGACAGAAAACTTTTAATTGTTGAGGAAAAACTGTTTTGATTATTAACTTGGCACAATGTAGGACAACCTTGGAAGGGCTTCTTAGTGAAGGATCGATTAGATTAGGTAGCTCTGTGGGAGGGTCAGTGGGGAATTTCATTGATTATGTTAATTGAAGTGGGAAGACCTAGCCATTGTGGGTGGCGCTATTCCTTAGGAAGATAAGAGAAAGTGGTGTGTGTGTGTTGTGTGTGTGTGTGTGTGTGTGTGTGTGTGTATTTTTCATTGCTCTTTGCTCTTGACTGTGAACGCAATTTGACCAGCTGCTTTAAGTTTCTAACATGCTAACTTCCCTGCAATGATTCATTGCGACCGAGAATTCTGAGCCATAAATCCCTTTCTCCCTTCCGCTGCTTTTACCAGAGTATTTTATCACAGCAACAGGGGATGAAATTGAGACAAGGTCTAACAAATAGTGAGGTCAAGCTTTCTGCTTAACTGTTTCCAGGAACACAATAATAGATCTTTATATTCTCAGTCATGTTTACCCATAGTTCTCTGGACATAGCTTCCTTTGAACGAACGGCTTCAAAGTTAAGGAAAGGGGCAAAATGCGTTTTTAAAATACTTTGGGATAGCAAGTAGATCTGTGGCAATATTGTCCTTTTAGAAAGAAAATACTCAATTAAACAACTTTAATTTCAAGCTGTATATTCAATCGAAGCATGCAATGTTTTTCATAGACGTGATTTTGTGATAAATATTTATTTTATTCACACTCACAATCCACTCTTCTAATCTGCCTTCACTCTCACAAAATAAATGTAGAAACCTTAATGTCTAGAGATTTCCCTAAGTACACACACACAAAGAGAATAACCTCTCTTGAGATATATATGGCTGCATGAATTTTACTGCCTGTGTATGCATGTGAGCATATGTATACTGATCTTGGTTCACTATATCAATAGTGGATCCAGACAAAGTGTGACAAGAAATTCATAACATTCGGGCACTCACTTAAACAAATTCCTCGTCCCATAAACATTACTTCAGCTCTCTAACATAAATAAGGAAAGATGGACCGTTCCTATCACCTCTCCATATGTTTTGTGTTTCAGCACTGCACATAGCAGCTGGCTCAGGAATTTCTGATCCTGAGAAACAGAATTTGTGGCTCAGCTTGTAGAAGAGGAAGGTTCTTTAGCTCAGAGTTCTTGGAAGCAGGTACTCCATTTCCTATATTTGTGAAATGTACTTAACAGAACAAAATCTTCAACAAGCAATAGTTTCATGGGGTATAGAGAAATTACTGAAATGCTATATGGCTTCAAATTGGCTTTAAAAATCTTAAAGAGAGAATTTAGTTGTTGAATATTATCTTTTTATCTCTTGGACTAAATATGGATAAAAAGGTACTCATAACAATGTCATGATGTCAATCCTTGGATGTAAAAGCAGGATCCAGTCATAGCTGTTAAAAGACCTCACTATAATTAACCTTTGAAGCAATAACACTCAAATGCACTAAGCATTTATTAAATTGAAATATTCATTAATCTTTTGGTTAACAAAATTTTATTATATTTTATTAATGTTATTTGATATAAGGAGCTGGAATATCGCAGTGAGAAGACAGTGTTCATTTTGAGTTTTTGTAGGAAGCTTAAGTTCCAACACTAAAAATAGATAATAGGATTGCTGTTCTTCCCACAGTGAAGAAAAATTAAACCTTAGGGATATAGAGAGTTCTCTGGGGTTCTAAAGGAGCCAGGAAAGTAGTGCTTTTGATGAAAGAACACTAACAGATGGGCAGCAAAACTCACATTGCTATATGGGAGTGGAAGGGTTATAAGCAATCATTTCCAAATTTAATAACGCATCATCACCTCTGAGGTGTCTAATAAGGATTCAGACTCTCCAGTCTCATCTCAGATCCATAGGTCAAAAATTTCAAACCACGAAGGTTCTTAATATGCACATTCAATAGTAGAATAACAATAACAGAGACCTTGGCTGAGATTTGAGGAAAATGAGACATGCTGGTGCAAGGAGAATATGCTCCAGCCAAGACAAGTCTAATTATGAAGTGCTAAACAGGAAAGGAGTTTTGTTGTTGTTTGAAATTAGTGAAATAATCAAGTTCTGCTGACTAATTTATAAAAGGGCCTAAATAATCAGCTCATGAGGTTAAAAGATAATTCCTATCTAACTTACAGTAAAAAAAAAATATTAGTTCGCATTTTAAGGAAAATTATGTACTATGAATTTTATTATTTTCTAAGGAAAGATATTCAAGTGAAGATGATCTAACTTTTCTTTGTTGATTAGAGATCCTGCACTTTATTTGGGGCACAATTGTGACTACTACTTTACATTCCAGAATTGCTATTGGTAGGGGAAAATACAATAGCATGTTGATAGAAATGTGTGCTGGCAATCAGTCCACATCTACAAAGGATGGCATGAGGTTATCATGAGAGCCTTCAAAAATATCTGCATTCCAGGCATTGGGGTCATGATAGCCTGATAATCATGGGCACTGGAACTAAAACTTGGCTGGTTTGAAGAGCAGGTTCTCCTCCATCTTCCAGCTCTTCTTTGCAAATTCTGGTACTACTGTGCACTATACAACTATCAACTCTCTCAAAGTTACTAAGCACGAATTTGACTGACTTCTATGTGTGTGTATAAAAAAGAAGGGTGTGTGTGTATATGTGTGTGCACATGTGCATGCGTGTGTGAAAAACAGAGATGGGGAAGGAGGGAAGGAATTAGAGAGGGAGGGAGAAAGACAGAGAATATCAATATATTCTTTTGATATATTCATATTTTTCCAGGGAACAAAGAATACACTGGTTAGTTGAAAGGTCAGTTAGTTTTCTGGTTGTCCAACCATGCTATTTTCTCCATTGCTTACATTTTTCTAGCACGGTGACTATGGATTTTTTTCTGCAGTAAAAAATATGGATAAAAACAGAATAAAAATAATAATTCTTCTTTCACTACTGCTAGAAGAGAACATTCACACAGTTTGTGGCTGCAAATTCTCTTCTTTCTTTTCCAACAAGAATATATTTTCCTTATTTCACAGACCACATTTTTCTATATTTGTTGGTTTTACTCCTGCTGCTAATGTAGTACCTGACATAAACAACCTGAAAAAGGAAATACTTATTTAGGTTCATAGTTTCAGAAGGATTAGTTTATATTTATTTGAATACAAAGACTTTGTCTTTAAAAATACATTATGGATATATTTGCATATAAATTACACTTGTTACCTAATTTTCCTTTATGTGACTATGCTAAAATTTATTAAACTCCCTTTATTTCTTTTTTTATTTTCATTTTTGACCTATCAATAGCAGTTGTTCTAAAATATTCTTATGAGTAAATATAATGTAGCGCATGCAACTCTCCATGATGTGGGATACACACTTAAATCTAGAATATCTGAGGAAAAAACATCATATATTGCTCATGTATGTTATTAGCTTACTACTTTCTACAGCTGTTCTGTGATAATCTTCCTCCTTTTAGCTTTAGTTGAATCCAAGAAAACAGATTTGGGTGTCAAAGGTGATTATATTATATTGATTATGAGGCAATGAATACAGTGATTTTAAAATGACTGTGAGAAAGCTATGGAAACAGAGAAACCAGCACAAGGGAGATCCATGGATGTCATTGTCTCTATTTGATGATTTTGAAGGTATTAACACTGTAGCATTTGCAATTGTGAGTATCATCTCTACTAACCAAATACCCAAGTGAAGCTTTCCCCCTTCTTTCTGGTAGACTCTGGAAGAGATGGATACTGAGTGAGATTTGAATACATGTCTGACTTTATTTTCCCTACGTTGGGCCTTTGGAAATCTAGACTATGACTGCCTTCTCATTTTCCAGCATCGAAATATCCATGACCATGGTAACCAGCCCTGAAGACTCTTTTATCACCTGTCCCTGATGGTGTAGTCAGAACGCAAAAACAATAGAACTTGCAACAGCGGCTTGTATTATTGTAGAGAGCCAGGGCCTCATGCTGAAGAACCATAAAGTTAAAAAGTATTGCCATTGCTTGTTTTGAAAATAATAATTGAGCAACTGCAATCACAGATCATCCCTACAGGCTGGATTGGCAATCATGAAACCCATGAGGATTGAAAACAAGTGCCTAAAAACACAGGGTCCTCTTCTGAGAAGCTTGCACAGGGGATGGGATTTGATGGTACACCTCTGGTTAGGAGTCAGGACCAGACCAGCCATGGGAGGTGAATATTGATCATGTATCCTGGCTAGTCTCTAATCCTCTTTATTTGCCTTTCATCTTTTCCAGACGAATAAGCTGACAAAAGACACATGATTAGAAGGCAGAGAGTTAGAGAATGAACAAGATAGGATAGAATATAAAAGACTTGAAAAAAAAACTGCTACAGGAGAGTGGCTCCCTTTCTCCCCACAACTTATAGGTAATTTCCTCTGATAGCTGAAGGAGCTGCTCCTTCCTAACATATAGACTGTACCTTGCAAAGTCTGTTAAGATGTTGGCTCCATGATGACCATCTCCTGCGTGAGACACAGGAACAGAAATCCAAATGCGGGTTCCTGGCTCAGCCAGGCACTATCACTGTAACACCAGAGGCAGGGTCCAATAGGTTCCTGTGCCTCCTTACAAAAACACATGTGCCATCGGCTCCCTGCCAAAGGTCTTGAGTAATAGAAACATCAAGCCAGTCACCTCAAGAGAGCTTGTGTTTGTGGCATATCAGCCACAGTTGCTTGCAGACCACTTTCTTTAATGACCTAAATGACTTCCTGAGTCCTGACCTCCAAGTTATAAGCTCCCTGTCACTGAAGTGAATGAACCTCCACTCTCGGGCAGGACTGCCTTATTAATCAACAAATTAGTCAAGTCCTGTCTCTTAATGGCCACACTCTTCCATTGTCTTTACAGAATGATGATATTAATTATTGTATTTATATGTTTTCTGTATACTAGTCATCCTTGAAATATAAGACTTAGAGAGAGGAAGGACTCTGTCTCAGTCACTGTAATAGACAGTCAATAGATCCTTGTTAAATAAGAGAATAAACATCAACAAATGAATAAATGAATAGAGAACCTTGACTCCCATATCTTGTTTTCTTTTTTTGCCAATAATAGGCTTTCTCTACAACAGTGGTTTCTTTCAGTATCTTTTCTTTTGTTGTTGTTGTTGTTGTTTGTTTGTTTGTTTTTAATTTAGTTGTGGTGGGTATTTTTATGTTAATTTTTATTTTGAGACAGGGTCTCACTGCAGCCTTGGCTGGCTTGGAAGACCTTGTGTAGCCCAGACTGGCATTGTACTCCTAGGGATCTCCCTGTTTCTGTCTACTGGGTACTAGAATTAAGGCTTATACACCACCATAACCTTTTTTTACTCTCCAAATCTTATAATTTTAGTAAATTTTGTTGAACAAGGTAAAACAGGCCACCTGAAACACCCAAGTTTTCAAGAGATAGAAAAAGGGGGGAAAGGTGGAAGGGTAGGACAGACAACAGAAGAACTGTCCCCAAACAGGGGTTTGCAGAGGTTAATGAGAAAATAGCCATCGAAGCACATGAGAGTCTCCTACCTGGGATGCGTATCACAGGTACAGAAGGAGATGCCGCTGAGAAGCCAAACTGTGAGCAGGTGGGAACACTACAGGGTCATAATCATGCCTCATGTACACACATCTATAACTCTACAAGCATCACAGCCCTACAGACATTCCACAAGAGGTTACAACTCTATTTCACATTTACATGCTTTCACACAAGAAAACAAAGACTCTGTGTTTCAAGATTCTGGGTAATGTTTTGCTAAATTTCGAGTCATTTAGTGTCAAGACCAAAATGCATAATGAGATTAATAGCTGAAAATGGAGGGCGGGGAAAACATCAGCCTGACATGCAAACAAAGCTCAGCCATGCTTAGCCACGGGTAACAGGAGCCAAGAGGATTTGCGCACATTCCCAAATTTTCATGATTGACATTCTCCTTTAGAAAATTCTTAGGTTACTCTTGCCTCTCAATATTATAGTTATTAAAGAATAGCCACATGAGAGTTATTTTGACTGTCACTCAAACAGTTAAAAATTCTAACTCCAGACTAGTTTACATTGTGAAAGTAGTTCAAAGCAGACTTTAATGACATCAATAGACATTACTCACCAAAGGCTTGAGTAGCAGGAGAGCCACAGGGCCCTCCCACAGTGTTCTGTTTTGCAATTGGGCACTCTGACCTCTTACTTTCTGAGCTGCAGATTGTTCGGTTTGGCCATATTCCAAATAACTTGATCGATGGCAAGATTTAAGTGACTTACACAAAATTTACAAAGTGCATACAAGTCCTTCTGAAAATGTGCGGTCTCTGAGTTTAGCTATGTTGAAACAGCCACTTGCTTCCCCACATGTAACCATAGAGACGTACTACAATTGCCTTTGTAGTCACATCCTTCCTCATGTGAACACCCTTTAGAATAAATCACCTTTTGTTAGAGTTTGGTGTTATCAGACATTACAGTTGACTTTAGAAGGAATAATGCTCAAACACAAATGAAACCTATCCTCACAGACATGTAGATAAAATGCATATACTGTCTGAAAATGTCATAAAGAATCATACTATTAACTATCTACCTTAAAAACATAATATATACAAGTTGATTTATAAATATACATACATAATTTAAGGAATTTAAAAATTTCTATTTGAGCTGCAGTATTCCCTCCAAGAACCCTACTCCATTTAACAAAACCCCAACATCAGGCTTGACAAGACTTGTTTTGAGTTATCAATCTGAATAATCCAAGAGACTCCCACAATATTGTATGATGTTGCCATTGTCATTGTTGCTAGAAATAGAACTTTAGCTCTTATTGTTGAAGATGCTATGACTCAGTAGCCCCTAAACTGAAGCTGACCTGAAGGCCTCCTCCTGGGGACGAGCTTTTATGATAGCAGAAGGTTCCATGTAAACTTCCTAAAGGGCAACCAACAGTACTAGCTAACTATGATGTCCAAACCAAAGCAACCAGCAGCATGATAAAATAGCCCTAAGGGTTCAGGCACACATGCTTATTTGGTAAGCAATAGCTCTTTAATTGGACTTACAATCTACGCCACATCTGGTAACCTGTCCTGTAAGAGTGCCCAGAGACTGAACCACCATCTAAAGAGCATGCATGGTATAGACCTAGTTCCTCTGTTCATATGTAGCCGTAGTGCATCTTGGTCTTCGTGTGGAAATCCTAATAGCAGGAGCAAGGGCCTTCTCTGACCCTTTGTCTGCCTTTGGGACCTTTTCCCCCTCCTGGGCTGCCTCATTTAGACTAAATGGAAGAAAATACAAAGGACCTAGTTTTACTATAACCTGATATGCTAAGGCTGGTTGATACCCACTTGAGGCCCCTTTTGTTTTTGAAGAGAAAGGGAGGAGTGGATGGGGGGGCGGCAGTGGAGTTGAAAACAACTAGAAGGAGAAAAGGAAGGAGAAACTGATGGCATGTAAAAGTAAATCAATTAATTAATTAATCCCTTCAACAAGAAATAAATCATGACTGTTACTGAAATCTAGATAACTAGTAGGTAGCTCTTGAGGGAGAATGTACAAATGCCATTTTACTAAACCAACATGATACCTAAGTGCATCCTAAATATTATGTCCTTATTCCCACAGATGAGTGCAATCCTCATACCTCATCAAGGAAACTTTTCTTTGCAACAGATGTAGATAGACAATTATAGCTGTTTGCCTCGACCTATCTAAATGCAGAATCGTGGAGCCCAGAATGAGTGCCCCAAACCCTCCAAGTCTTTGCCAACATTGCCATAGAGGATGACAGAAATGCTGACAGTAGAATTAAAGAATATCTCCCTGTGGGAAGAGCACACCAACTGGTTGTCCAACACCAAATGGCCAAATCTGAAAACACCAATACAAGTAACAATATACACACTGGGTAGGGGCTACCTCTTAAACTCAATTCAATGAGTTTTGAGCTAAATTCATAGCTGATGTTGTCTAAAAACAGATCCACCTTTTATAATTTGTCTGGAGTGTTCAAATTTTATATTTTCAACTTGTTCTTTCTACATATCTCAATCTTTGTCTGGGTTGCTATTGTTTTCTGGTTTCTCTAATTTTCAGTCTGGTGAGGTATGTAGTCTCTGTGTCTGCCCTTATGTATTATTGTCTGCAGACAGAAATCATGTCCCTGTTAGATTTTCCATTATTTTCGTGTTTTAGTGTCATCATCTTTCAGGAACATGCAAGCTCGCTATTCTGATACAGTAGTGCCACTTTCCACTTTAACTGCTTCTATATTTTATTAAAACTAAAGCAAGTGGTTAATGCCATTTGAGTCTAATATTCAGTACACATATAGTATGAATATGTTGTTACCATTTCATAAACATGTTTTTCAGTGTTAAATCTTGTTCTCATTCACACCAGTCAATACTCATTGGAAAAATAATGTTAAATTAAATCAAACCATTTTTCACAGAAAGCTTAAGGAAAAAAGTTATTTAAAGATAATGTCAAGTTTTTTAACCAAAATGTCAAAGCCAGAGTTACAATTCTTAATTGAAAATGTGTAGTTTGAATAAGAAATGTAGTTTATTTAAATAATAATTCAATTACTAATTATTCAATGGTTCCTTTCTAGACTGAATGAGGAATTTCCTTGGAATTCTTAAGCCCAATCCATTGATAAAATGCTAATCAAATACACTAAAGTGTGCTCTTACAAAACATCTTAATGTTTATCTTGTACACAAAAATAACTGGGCTAGAGAGATGTCTCAGAGATTTGGAACACCTATTCTTCTTGCAAAGGACCCAGGTTTGGTTTTCAAAATGATCTCTAACTCCACTTCTATAAGATCCGACATCTTCTTCTGACCTCCCCAGGCACCATGTACACATGCAGTATGTGTACATATGTGTTCATACAGACAAACTTTGAGAACTAGTATTTTTCCACCAGTCTCAGACAACTGCTCCCATCGAGGAGGGAGTGCAGAAATCTCTTCTGGGGCAGTTCTCCAGGTCAACATCGCCCTCCACCTATCCACCCCTGTACAAGACCTAAGGATCTATTGAGCTCATCAATGGCCCCATATGCCTAATCTCTATCACTGTAACCCATCCTTTATGAAATGTTTAAAACTGTACTTACAGATTGTTTGGGGTTGCCTCTCAACTTGCTGGAATAATAAAAATCCTCATGCCATTGCAGAGGTCTCTGGTCTCAAGTCTCATAGATGAGAGTCACCGGGTAATTAAGACTCAGGCTGACTCTTACAAAACCACTCCACTTCTTTTAATAAAATTTAAAATATAGAATCACTTAGAATGTATGCCTAAGTTTAATACCTGTTTTCTATAATACTTCTGTCCTATCTATACATAAATATTCATTTAAGATTAACTAAGGGGACAGAATTACCAAATACCTGCCTTGCCTCAAGAATTACGCAGATTCTTCAAAACAGCTCTATTAAGTTCTTGCTTTCTCTTCCACCAATTATAGAACTGAGGCTTTTTAAAAATAATTTGTTCACTTTGGTAAGCAAATCCTACCAGTAGACTCTATTCCTTCCCATTGCTTAGGTAAAGGCTCTAAACATGGAAGGCACCAACCTCAACCATCATCCATTGAGCCCAACACACATTAGGCTCCAGGCTGGTCCATTGCTCTAATGAGTACAGCATACCCTCATAGATTTGGCCTATCACTCTAGTATGTGAGAGAAAAATCCAAATCCCTCTGTTACCCTGGTGATAACTATGGACTAGAACCTCAAGAACCACTTAAACAGCTATTGAAATTGGGTAAGGTTGAAATAAACTTAACTCCATAAGGTAGTTCCAAATGGACAAGTTCCAATGGAAAAACACAAGTCACACAAAAATTAAGGCAATATGATGCCTTAAAAAATGATCGGTCACATGGTCACAGCCTCCAGTTAAATTAAGTTAGATGACATCTCAGAAAAGGAACTTGAAAGGATTACAAGAATGTTCAAAGTACTCAAAGAAAAAGATAAATTCTTGAAAGTGACCCAAGAGAACATAAATGAACAGCTGAATGAAATAAGGCTGCTGTTTGGTGATATGAAAAACTTCATTGCGGAGATGGAAATGCTGAGAAAAGATCAGACTGGAATGTTGGAAATGAAAAACATAGGAAGTCAAAATGTGAAACCTGTCATCCTACCAAAATCAATCTACAGAGTCAATGAAATCCTTACCCAAATTCCAATAACAATAACTCAAAAAAGTTAAAAAACAATTTCAGACTCCACATAGAAACAAACAAAAACCCTAGGACAGCTAAAACAACCTTGAATAATAAAAGAACTTCTGGGGGGGTATCACCATCCCAGATATTTAGTTATTTATATTAAAAAGCTATCGTAACTAAAGTACCATTGTACTAGCATAATAACAGATATGTTGATCGATAGAATTGAAGACCCAGAAATAATAATGTATACTATGAATACCTTGTATTTGATAAAGAAACCAAAAATTCACACCAGCACAAAAGACAGCAAATTCAACAAATGGTATCTGTGAAAAAGGGTGTCTGCCTAGAGAAGAATGTAAATAGATTTATACTTATCATCCTGTGCAAAACTCAACTCTAAATAGACAGAAGACCAGAAACCCTGAATCTCAAAGGACAAAAAATGAGGCCTAAGCTAGAACTCATTGATATAGGAATATAGTTTCTGATCAGACACCAGCAACACAGACATGAAGACCAACAAAGTTAATAAATAGGACTCTGTGAGCTAAAAACGCTTCTCTATAGCAAAGGTTACCATCACTCAAATAAATGTGTATTATACAGAAGGGGAAAATGTTTAATTTCAATTGAAAATAAAAAATTCAACCACAGGGTTAGTATTCGAATATACAAAGAACTCAAAACAACCAAATAGCAAGAAAACGACACAATAAAAAAATGAAGGATAGAATGAAATAAAGGGTTCTCAAAAGATGGATTGTAATGGCTGAAAAACATTTAAAAAAGTATTTAGTTCCCTTAGTCATCTGAGAAATGCAAATTAAAACAATTTTGAGAGTATATCATACCTTAGCAAGAATGGGCAATACTACTAAAAAAATGATAGCAGATGCAGAAGAGGATGCTGGGAAAAGTGGTACTTATACATTGATGATGGAGAGGTGATCCATTACAGACACTATTGAAACCAGTGTAGAGGCTCCTCAAAAAACTAAAATTTGATCTATCACAAGATGCAGATATAGCACTCTTAGGCCTATACCCAAAAGACTACATCTTAATACAGAGACAGGCGCTCATGCATGTTCATTGCTGCTCTATTCATAATAGTAAGAAATTGGAAATAGTCTAGAATTTCATCAGCTGATGAATAGATAAGGAAAATGTATGTTTACACAATGGGGTGCTATTAAACTGTTAAGAAAAATGAAACTGTGGAATTTGCAGGTAAATGGATGGAACTAGAAACAACTATCCTGAAGAAGTAACCCAGACCCAGAAAGGCAAACAGGCTTGTTTTCTTTCATATGTGGATATTCATTTTAAAGCTTTAGATATGCTTAGGTCAACAATAATAGCCACAGAAGTTTGGTAGTTAGTAAGGGACGGGGGTAGGGGGAGTGTAGAAGGCAATCTTCCTAGGTTAGGGAAACAGAATATAGTGTTATAAAGGGATTAATGGGAAATGATTAATAGAGTTAATGAGGAAATTGGGAAAAGTATGGTAGAGCAGAGAAAAGTAGTGAATATGGGGGCAGACAAGTAACAACAGCCTTTAGAAAAGCCATATACAAATCTACTACTGTAAAAGCTTTCATAGTGTACATGTGTGTGTGTGTGTATGCATGTGTGTGTGTATGCGTGTGTGTGTATACTAGATTATAATGCATTTAATGTTTAATATATATTAGATAGTATATAATATATGCATGTATATACATATATATATATATATATATATATATATATATATATGAAAAAACATTTCAAAGGAGTCACCACATAATAAGGGAACCGATGCCCCAGCTAGACATCTTATGGTACTAAATAGTAACCACAGTGTCAGAAATGAAACCTGTCTTGATTATAATTGGCCAATGGGGTCCCACAGACCACTAAACATTGCAGGTTATTGCAAACTGTTTACTCTCCATAACCTGGTGGAAAGGCCCTACCGATGAAGACAATAGTTAGCTTTATCATTGGACATGGACAATTCAGTCCAACTAGAAGCTTCCCCCATACTGACTAGTGTTCACTATGGACACTACTAGAGGAGAAAAGTTGTCATCAACAACACAGATACAAACACACTCTAAGACCTACAACAGCAATCTGCCTGGAAGATGGGCTAATGTGGTAATAGCACAAAAGTTATAGAGTAAACATATACTCTTTGATTGGGTTTAAGACCAACTGCATTGGATGGAACCATGCATGTTATTGCTAAAGTGGTCAAGAACATGAGACCAGATAGGTTGTGGGCTGAAGGGAAAATCGATGGTTATTCTGCTAAATGAAGCTAGCAATAAAATGACTTCTAATGATTTATTGCTGTATCAATAAATCGGTGCATCATTCAACTTTTGTTAGAGAAGCTGCTTCTTACAGGAAATGACGATTAACACAAAGACCCATGACAGGACAGTGTACAGAAGGTGAGAGGTTTCGTAGTTCTTAGATTTGATGGTGTACCTTTATCAAATCTCTCACCTACTTCATGCCTCAGTGAGCTTTGTGCACAAGAAAGCAGAAAGACTGGCCAAAGGAAAAGGTGGCTTTCAGATACAGCATGGCTGATACACATATGAACTCACAGAAACTGTGGCAGCATGCATAACACCTGAATAACTTCAAGTCACACTTCAGAGAGAAGAGGAAGTGGACACAAGTACACCCGAAAACAAGAAGCTACTTGCAATTGCTAGTCACTGGGATAAGAAAAATCGGTTTCTCCAATGAAGGATCACTGGATGTAACAAGCACACTCCAGAAGTACTTAACCAACATAAAACACATTCCATGTATTTTTGTGGTCTTTCATATATACAATATACTTTATATATACATTTATATTAGATATATTTCTTTACTTACATTTCAAATGTTATTCCCTTTCCTTTCCCAGTCTCCTGTCCACAAGCCCACATCCTCTCCCTTCCCCTATACAGCTACTCCCCCCCATCCTTCCCCCCGCTCCCCCCTATATTCCCCTACATTGGGGGTCCAACCTTGGCAGGACCAAGGGCTTCCCCTTCCACTGGTGCTCCAACAAGGCCATTCTCTGCTACATATGCAGTTGGAGCCCTGGGTCAGTCCATGTATAATCTTTCAGTAGTGGTTTAGTCCCTGGAAGCTCTGGTTGGTTGGCATTGTTGTTCTTATGGGGTTGCGGGGTTGCAAGTTCCTTCAACTCTTTCAATCCTTCCTTTAATTCCCTCCAAGGGGGTCCTGTTATCAGTTCAGTGGTCTGCTGCTAGCATTGACCTCTGTATTAGACATGCTCTGGACGTGTCTCTCAGGAGAGATCTATATGGCCCTTTCAGCAAGCATTTTTAGCTTCATCAATCTTATCTAGTTTGGGTGGAGATATATATATATATCTATATATCTATATATATATATCCACATATATATCCACATATATATATCCATATATCCATATATATATATATACATATATATATCCATATATATCCATATATATATGGTGCCACATGTGGGGGAGGCTCTGAATGGCTGTTCCCTAAATCAGTGCTCTAAACTTTGCTTCTATATCCCCTCCTATGGGTATACTGTTTTCCCCTTTTAAGAAGGAGAAGAAGCATCCACATTTTGGTCATCCATCTTCTTGAGGATCCTGTGGTCTGTGGATTGCATATTGGGTAATTCAAGATTTTGAGATAATATCCACTTATCAATGAGTGCATACCAAGTGTGTTTTTCTGTGGTCGGGATACCTTACTCAGGATGATATTTTCTAGTTCATTCCATTTGCCTATGAATTTCATGAAGACATTGTTTTTGATAGCTGAGTAGTATTCCATTGTATAGATGTACCACATTTTTTTAATCCATTCCTCTGTTGAAAGACATCTAGGTTCTTTCCAGCTTCTGGCTATTATAAATAAGGCTGCTATGAACATTGTGGAGCACGTGTCTTTGTTGTATGTTGGAGCATCTTTTGGGTATATGCCAAGGAGACGTATAGCTGGATCCTCAGGTAGTGGAATGTCCAATTTTCTGAGGAACCTCCACACTGATTCCCAGAGTGGTTGTACCAGTGTGCAATCCCATCAACAATGGAGGAGTGTTCCTCTTTCTCCACATCCTTGCCAGCATCTGCTGTCACCTGAGTTTTTATGTTAGCCATTCTGACTGGTATGATGTGGAATCTCAGTGTTGTTTTGATTTGCATTTCCCTGATGACTAAGGATGTTGAACATTTCTTTATGTGCTTTTTGGCCATTCGATAATCCTCAGATGAGAATGTTTTGTTTAGCGCTGTACCCCATTTTTTAAATAGGGTTATTTGGCTCTCTGGAGTCTAACTTCTAGAGTTCTTTGTATATTTTGGATATTAGCTCTCCATCAGATGTAGGACTGGTTAAAGATCTTTTCCCAATCTGTTGGTTGCTGTTTTGTCTCAATGACAGTGTTTTTTGCCTTACAGAAACTTTGCAGTTTTATGAGGTCCCATTTGTCAATTCTTGATCTTACCACATAAACCATTGGTGTTTTGTTCAGGAAATTTTCCCCAATGCCCATGTGTCTAGATTCTTCCTCACGTTTTCTTCTATTAGTTTGAGTGTGTCTGGTTTGATGTGGAGGTCCTTGATCCACTTGGGCTTAAGCTTTGTATGGGGTAATTTGCATTCTTCTACATGCTGCCCTCCAGTTGCACCAGTACCATTGGTGGAAAATGCTATCTTTCTTCATTGGATGGTTTTAGCTCCTTTGTCAAAGATCAAGTGACCATAGGGTTGTAGGTTCATTTCTGGGTCTTCAATTCTGTTCCACTGGTCTATCTGCCTGTCTCTATACCAATACTATACAGTTTTTAATCATTATTGCTCTATAATATTGCTTGAAGTCAGGGATGGTGATTCCCCCCAGAAGTTCTTTTATTGTTGAGTATAGTTTTCGCTATCCTGGGATTTTTGTTATTCCAAATGAATATGCAAATTGCTCTTTCTATCTCTGTAAAGAATTGAGTAGGAATATTAATGGGGATTGTATAGAATCTGTAGATTGCTTTTGGCAAAATGACCATCTTTACTATATTAATCCTGCAATCAATGAGCATTGGAGATCTTTCCATCTTCTGAGATCTTCCTCAATTTCTTTCTTCAGAGACTCGAAGTTCTCGTTGTACAAATTTTTCACTTACTTGGTTAAAGTCACACCAAGATACTTTATACTATTTGGGACTATTGTAAAGTGTGTCATTTCCCTAATTTCTTTCTCAGCCTATTTATCTTTTGAGTAGAGGAAGGCTAATGATTTGTTTGAATTAATTTTATACCCAGCCACTTTGCTGAAGTTGTTTATCAGGTTAAGTAGTTCTCTGGATGAACTTTTCGGGTCACTTAAATAAACTATCATATCATCTGCAAATAGTGATATTTTGATTTCTTACCTTCCAATTTGTATCTCTTTGACCTCCTTTCATTGTCTGATTGCTCTGGTTAGGACTTTGAGTACTATATTGAATAAGTAGGGAGAGAGTGGGCAGCCTTGTCTAGTCCCTGATTTTAGTGGGATTGCTTCAAGTTTCTCTCCATTTAGTTTAATGTTAGTTACTGGTTTGCTGTATATTGCTTTTACTATGTTTAGGGACTTTTATCATGAAGGGGTATTGAATTTTTGTCAAATGCTTTCTCTGCATCTAATGAAATGATCATGTGGTTCTTATCTTTCAGTTTGTTTATATAGTGGATTATGTTGATGAATCATATTGAAACATCCCTGCATCCCTGGGATGAAGCCTACTTGATCATAGTGGATGATCATTTTGATGTGTTCTTGAATTCGGTTTGCAAGAATTTTATTGAGTATTTTTACATTAATATTCATAATGGCAATTGGTCTGAAGTTCTCTTTCTTTGTTGGGTCTTGGTGTGGTTTCAGTCTAAGAGTAATTGTGGATCCATAGAAGGAATTTGGTAGTGCACCATCTGTTTCTATTTTGTGGAATAGTTTGGACAGTATTGGTATGAGCTCTTCTATGAAGGTCTGATAGAATTCTGCACTAAACCCATCTGCTCTTGGGCCCTTTTTGGTTGGGAGACTTTTAATAACTGCTTTTATTACTTTAGGAGTTATGGGGTTGTTTAAATGGTTTATTTGTTCCTGATTAACTTTGGTACCTGGTATCTGTCTAGAAAATTGTCCATTTCTTTCAGATTTTTCAGTTTTGCTGAATATAGGTTTTGGTAGTAGGATCTGATGATTTTTTTATTTTCTTCAGTTCCTGTTGATATGTCTCCCTTTTCAATTTTGATTTTTTTTTTAATTTGGATACACTCTCTGTGACCTCTGGTTAGTTTGGTTAAGGGTTTAATCTATCTTGTTGATTTTCTCAGCTCTTGGTTTTGTTCATTCTTTGTACAATCCTTTTTGTTTCTACTTGGTTGATTTCAGCCCTGTGTTTGATTATTTCCTGCCTTCTTTTCCTCTTGGGTTTATTTATTTCTTTTTGTTCTAGAGCTTTTAGGTGTCCTGTCAAGCTGCTGACATATGTTCTCTCTTATTTCTTTTTGCAGGAACTCAGAGCTATGAGTTTTCCTCTTAACACTGCTTTCATTGTGTCCCATACATTTGGGAATACTGTATCTTCATTTTCATTAAATTCTAAGAAGTTTTTAATTTCTTCCTTGACCAAGTTGTCATTGAGTAGAGCATTGTTCAACTTCCATGTATATGTGGGCTTTCTGTCATTATTGTTCTTATTAAAGACCAGTCTTAGTTTGTGGTGATCTGATAGGATACATGGGAATATTTCTATGTTTCTGTATCTGTTGAGGCCTATTTTGTGACCAATTATATGGTCAATTTTGGAGAAGGTACCATGAGGTGCTTAGAAGAAAGTATATCCTTTTGTTTTAGGATGCAATGTTCTATAAATATCTGTTAAATTCATTTGTTTCCTAACTTCTGTTCTTTTCTCTATGTTTCTGTTTAATTTCTGTTTCCATGATCTGTCTATTGATGAGAGTTGGGTGTTGAAATCTCCTACTATTATTGTGTGAGGTGCAATGGGTGCTTTGAGGTTTAGTAAGGTTTCTTTTATGAATGTAGGTGCCCTTGCATTTGGGGCATAGATATTTAGGATTGAGAGTTCATCTTGGTGGATTTTTCCTTTGATGAACATAAAGTGTCCTTCCTTATCTTTTTTGATGATTTGTGGTTGAAAGTCGATTTTATTGAATATTAAAATGGCTACACCAGCTTGTTTCTTTGGACCATTTGCTTAGAAAGTTGTATTCCAGCCTTTTACTCTGAGGTAGTACTGTCTTTGTCTCTGATGTGTGTTTCCTGTATGGAGCAAAATTCTGGGTCCTCTTTACATATCCAGTCTGTTAATCTATGTCTTTTTACTGGGGAATTTAGTCCATTCGTGTTTAGAGATATTACTAAATAGTGATTGTTATTTCCTATTATTTTCATATTTAGAGGTGGAGTTATGTTTGTGTGTCTCTTCTTTTGGTTTCGTTGCAAGGAGATTACTTTCTTGCTTTTCCTGAAGGGTAGTTTCCCTCCTTGTGTTGGAGTTTTCCATCTATTATCCTTTGTAGTGCTGGATTTGTCAGAAGATACTGTGTAAATTTGGTTTTGTCATGGAATATCTTGGTTTCTCCATCTATGTTAACTGTGAGTTTTGCTGGACATAGTAGCCTGGATTGGCATTTGTGCTCTCTTAGGGTCTGTATGGCATCTGCCCAGGATCTTCTGGCTTTCATAGTCTCCAGTGACAAGTCTGGTGTAATTCTTACAGGTCTGCCTTTATATGTCACATGGCATTTTTCCCTTAATGCTTTTAATATTCTTTCTTTGTTTTGTGCATTTGGTATTTTGACTATTATGTGACTGGAGGAATTTCTCTTCTGGTCCAATCTATTTGGAGTTCTGTAGGCTTCTTGTATGTTTATGGGTATCTCTTTCTTTAGGTTAGGGAAGTTTTTTTCTATAGTTGTGTTGAATATATTTACTGACCCTTACATGGGGGGGGTCTTCACTTTCTTCTATACCTATTATCCTTAGGTTTGATCTTCTCATTGTGTCCTGAATTTCCTGTATGTTTTGTGCTTGGTACTTTTGATGTTTTACATTATGTTTGACAGTTGTGTCAATGTTTTCTTATGGTATCTTCTGCCTCTGAGACTCTCTCTTCTATCTCTTGTATTCTGTTGGTGATGCTTGTATCTACGACTCCTTGTCTCTTCCTTAGGTTTTCTATATCCAGGGTTGTCTCCCTTTGTGTTTTCTTTATTGTTTCTATTTCCATTTTCAATTCCTTCACCTGTTTGGTTGTGTTTTCTGTAATTCTTTCAGGGATTTTTGTGTTTCCTCTCTAAGGGCTTCTACTTGTTTACTTGTGTTTTCCCGCATTTCTTTAAGGGAGTTCTTTTTGTCCTTCTTAAAGTGCTCCATCATTATCAAAAAATGTGATTTTAAATCTAGATCTTGCTTTTCCAGTGTAGTTGGATGTCTAGTATTTTCTTTGGTGGGAGAACTGGACTCTGATGATGCCAAGTAGTCTTGGTTTCTGTTGCTCAGGTTCCTGCGCTTGCCTCTAGCCATTGGGTTGTCTTTGGTGTTTGCTTGTCTTGCTCTTTCTGAGAGTGACTTGACCCTGCTGTAAGCCTCTGTCTCAGCACCTCTGTAGAACTGTTTTCCTGTTTTCTTTCAGCTTTTCCTGAGAACAGGTGCTCTGAGTCCAGGTATGCTGGCGCTCCTGGAGACTGTCTTTCAGCTCTAGGTGCGGGCAGGAATCTTTTTTTTTTTTTTTTTTTTTTTTTTATTATAGATTTCTTATATACATTTAATGTTATTCCCTTTCGGTTTCCGGGCAAACATCCCCCTCCCCCTCCCCTTCCTTATGGGTTCCCAACCCTCCCCCATTGCTGCCCTCTCCCCAACAGTCTAGTTCACTAGGGGTTCAGTCTTAGCAGGACCCAGGGCTTCCCCTTCCACTGGTGCTCTAGGATATTCATTTGACTGAGGTCAGAGTCCAGGGTCAGTCCATGTATAGTCTTTGGGTAGTGGCTTAGTCCCTGGAAGCTCTGGTTGGTTGGCATTGCTGTACATATGGGGTCTCGAGCTCCTTCAAGCTCTTCCAGTTCTTTCTCTGATTCCTTCAACAGGGGTCCCGTTCTCAGTTCAGTGGTTTCCTGCTGGCATACGCCTCTGTATTTGCTGTATTCTGGCTGTGTCTCTCATGCGCGATCTGCACTCACATTTTGATCATCCGTCTTGAGTTTCATTTGTTCTAGGCATCTAGGGTAACTCAAGCATTTGGGCTAATAGCCACTTATCAATGAGTACATACCATGTATGTCTTTCTGTGATTGGGTTAGCTCACTCAGGATGATATTTTCCAGTTCCAACCATTTGCCTACGAATTTCATAAAGTCATTGTTTTTGATAGCTGAGTAATATTCCATTGTGTAGATGTACCACATTTTCTGTATCCATTCCTCTGTTGAAGGGCATCTGGGTTCTTTCCAGCTTCTGGCTATTATAAATAAGGATGAACCTATGGATCGTGTGTTTTTTTTTATATGTTGGGGCATCTTTTGGGTATATGCCCAGGAGAGGTATAGCTGGATCCTCAGGCAGTTCAATGTCCAATTTTCTGAGGAACCTCCAGACTGATTTCCAGAATGGTTGTAGGAGTCTGCAACCCCACCAACAATGGAGGAGTGTTCCCCTTTCTCCACATCCTCGCCAGCATTTGCTGTCACCTGAGTTTTTGATCTTAGCCATTCTCACTGGTGTGAGGGAAATCTCAGGTTGTTTTTTGATTTCCATTTTATGATCAACGATGTTGAACATTTTCTTTAGGTGTTTCTCAGCCATTCGGCATTCTCAGCTGTTAATTCTCTGTTTAGCTCTGAACCCCATTTTTTAATAGGGTTATTTGTCTCCTTGCTGTCTAACTTCTTCAGTTCTTTGTATATTTTGGATATAAGCCCTCTATCTGTTGTAGGATTGGTAAAGATCTTTTCCCAATCTGTTGGTTGCCGTTTTGTCCTAACCACAGTGTCCTTTGCCTTACAGAAGCTTTGCAGTTTTATGAGATGCGGGCAGGAATCTTTGATTCCTGACCCTGATTGCTCCTAGGTCTTTGCACCCAGGGGACACACTTGGCACTAGGTGATTCCCTCTTGGGCCTGGAATGTGGGCAGAGGGTAGTCTCCTCTGATTTCTCAGGAGGGTCCAACTCTCTCCCCTGCAGGGTTTGGGTGCAGTGAGCTGTTTGGCCGGTTCAGTTCGGTCCTGGCAGCTGTCTGTTCCTATATCCCTGTGTCCTGAGGCACTGTGCAGTTTCCCATTGGACTGGGGATGTGGGCAGAGGTGTGCAGAAGTGGCAGTCTATCCTGCGGACTCAGGATGTCTGCCTTTTGTGGTCTGTTTTTATTCTTCAAACTTTTTGTCCATCTGCTTTTCTTTTCTTTTCTTCCTTTCTTTCTCTCTTTCTTTGAGAGAAAGAGGCTAAGAACATGGAGTTGGTAGGAAAGTGAGAATCTGTAAAGAGTTGGGTGAGGGGAAAGAATATGCTCAAAATATATTGTAAAAATTTTAAATAATAACTAAAATGCATTGTATGTGTATCAAATTGGCAAAGATTTTTTTTTTACAATTTTTAAATAGGACCTTATGAAATTAAGAGTTCTGTATAACAAAGGGAACTCTCAGTCAAATGGATACAACCTCCAGAATGAGAAGAACTCCTTGCCAACCATACAACTGACAGGGAATTTATACCCATAATTTACAGAAAACCCAAACTAAGCATCAAGAAAACAAAAAAACCTGATTTTAAAATGGGCAGATGAGCTGAGTTCTCAAAGGGGGAAATACAAATGACCAACAAATATTTTAAACAGTTCGACATCACTACTTATTAGGGACTCGCAAATTAAATTCCTCTGCAATCCTGACTTCCATCAGAATGCTTATCATCAAGAAATGATGACCACTAATGTTAGAGTGGTGTGGAACATGGTGGCTCCTTTACTGGTAGATGCACAAACTGGTGCTGCAACTGTGGAAATCAGTGTGTAGTTTCCCAATAAAACAAAAATAAAACTACCATAGTAGCCACCTACGCACTCCTGGGCATACACTTTGATTTTATATCCCACTATATACATACTAATCTATATTTATTGCTGTCCTATTCATAATAACAAGGGTATGAAATCAGGCTAGATGTTCATCAAATGATAACTGGAAAAGGAAAACCAGGTATATAAACAGCGAGATTTTTATTCAATCACACAGAAAATAGAATTATGCTATTTTCAGAAAATGAATGGAAAATAGATTGAGTGATGTAACCCAGGTTCAATGGAACCAGCACCCAATATTCACTCCCGTAAGTGGATCCTAGCGTCTAACATTTTATAAATGTGCATCTATATGGAAGCTAGTCCAGGCAGATGCCAGGAAACTAGAAAGGGGCCCATTAGTGGGGAAAAATTACTTTCAGCAGAAAATTACCCTATAATTAAGCCTCAGTAATTGCTATCTATTCTTTATTTAAAACCCCAAAACGAGGTGATTGATTGGAGTAGCCTCTGACCATCTATGAGAAATCTTAAGTCCCTGATTATACTCTGTTAGGAACTGCTGTTCATTTACTTCATATTTATTTCCTCTTCTAATTAGTAATGTTACCAACAACCTTGTGGCATTCTGGGTTTGCACAATTCTACATAATTAACTATTTCCATTAAGTTTCGTTTTCATTTTTGAGGTCTTTCATCTCACATTAGTTCTTATTATGTGAATTGAAATTTTCTAATGCAATTTTTGGGAAAAAGGAAAACGATTTACTTTTTACAAGTGACATGAGCAAAATTATGTCTAATTATTAGAGAAAAAAAACAATCATTCCTTCCATCTGAGATGATGAAAAGTTCAGGTGATTATCACAGATATCTCCACAACTTCCAAAACTAATTGATCGAGTAACTTTGATAAGCAAATGGTTTTGACATCATCCCTTTTATATTTACCAACCTGAGCATTCTGATGTTGACCTGGGGTTTGCAAGCATGAGGAGGAGGAAAATCAATCCAGAAAATGTTGAGGGGGACTAGTTCTCCCAGGAAGGCAAGAGAACTACATGTCTCTGCCTCCCACACCCATGTAGAAACAAGAACCACAGAAATTTTTTAGCTACTGCAGGGTCCCACATGCAGGGGGCTACACAGGAGATGGCAAATAGATTTTAGACCATGTGCCTAGAAGATGCTGAGAATCTCTCTAAGGAGAACATATACTGCAAGAAATCAACCCTCAGCCTCTGCAGTTTGCTAGCCAGTGTGGAAAATAAGGAAGCTGTCGGAGGCTGTGCTTTGTACAACTCCATAGCCCTGCCCATTTCTGGCTCCTCTCTGGTCATTGTTACCTATTGCTGTGAATCAGCCTTTTCCTCAGAGGTAGGCAGTACATGAAAATCTCCTTTCTTGGTAGGGAGACCAAGGTAGACTACAGTACAGATATCACCAAAGACTGTCTTGGTGAGCCAATGAGTTTTATTGGGGTTACTTACAGAAGTGAAATGACTCAAAGACAGTTGCATCATTAAAGCCCACCCTAACATGTGCAATGATTCGGAAAAGCTGGCAACCTGGAGCATATTGCATAACCTGCAGACAGCTCAATGGGTTGGAGAGTGTCCTTTACAGGTGATTTAGTTTCTCTTAACCTCTTCCAAGCAGTCTGGCTGGTTTTGCTTCCTCCAGGCAGCTCAGCTGGCTTCTGATCCTTTCAGGATGCTTGGTTAACCTCCACTTCTTGTTTACAACCTGGCTTGTCTCAAGTCTTCGTTTCAGCTTCTTATCAGGATCTTACTTTGCAACTGGTCTTGCCTGTGGGTGACTCTCAGCAGTCTTTCTTATTTAACTATTGGGGAAGACTGGTATAGAGAATTTGGTAAGTTTCAGGGACTTCCTGCAGCTATTTTGAGTTGTTTACTTTCTGTCTTAAGGAGCTTCCCTGGGAGATAGAATGGTCCAGTTGCAGAGAGAACTGCTACACAATGCTTATAATATGTAGAACTAAATCACATGACATGTTCCTTTATCAGGAGTAATTTCTTCTCTTTTGGACAACCCTCCCCCTCCATTATCCTATCCATGATACTATTTTTCTAACTTTAAATTATCTCTCTCAATGAAGTTCTTCTCTAGGATATAGAAAAGTAAGTACCTGACCAACACAAAACAGATTCAATGTATTTTTGTGTGCTTTTTAATTTTGCCATCTTTTTGTCCATTTGCTTCCTTCCCAAAGGCCCCATTCATGTTGTCTATAGTAGACTGAACTCTCTTACTTGAAGGCATGATCATAGTTCCTGGGATCTCAAAGCTTTCTCCTAATGAAGTCCAATCTTAAGGTGATTTTGCATCAGGCTTGTTACCCAACACACCTGCCGATTCCTCTTGTCTGTATCTAAGAGGAGACACCTTCTTGAAATCTATCTGGCTGGGCTGCTTTTGACCTGCAACCTGAATGTCCTCACTAGGACCCTATCAACTGCTTCTCCAGCTTGTGTTCTCCCTGGTGAGTGGAGATCCTCTGTTTGGTTACTCGTTATGCATGTCAGCCAAATCATTTGAATAGTCCTCGGTGTCCATTGGTGACACAGCAAAGTAGTTATCAAATGAGACAACTCACATGTCGTTTTAAGAAATGGGACATACTGAAAAGGAAACCATTACTGTTCATTAAAGGCCCTCGCACTGCCTCTGACAGGAATGCCTTTGTGTCTTTCCCGCTGATAAGTTTCCAAAGGACACAACCTTAAAAGTATCAGCAGGTAGTATTTATGTATTTAGGAATGTTTATGAATCTAGATGTATAACAAGACTAATGAAAAAATAGAGGCTATGAACCTGAAAGAGAGCAAGCAGAGGTATGTAAGCATTTGGAGGGAGGGAAGGAAAGGGAGAAATGATATCATGATATTAGCAAAAAATACAAAGAGATAATTAACAAAATATCAAGGAACAGCAAATATTAAAAATCACTGCAAAGCGGCGGTTCCATTGTGAGTGAGCTTTCGTGTGTTCAGATAAGCACAGATACGAGGAGAATGTATAACATCACCTCTGCTTGTGAGGTGAGATTGAAACAACTCTTTCTGGCTTTGAGGTATTATGTGCAGTAAGATCTCAGCTTAGTTTGAAAAAATGTGCTCATATTGGCTCAGTCCAGTATCCCCTAGAGACCAGGAGTGCTCTAGAGTCCCAATTGCAATGTTACCCTGGTGTAGTGGGTTCTATCCGTAGTGTGACCTTTACCGAGGTGGCCTGAGTGAGTAGCCCCTGTGAAGCTCTCAGGATGAAGGGGCCCCCTTTACTGCATGATGTAGGTTTTATGACTCAAATCTTTTACAGGAGACCAGCAGCTTTTAAGGAGGTTAGGAAAGTGGTTTATAAATAGGAAGTGGCTGTCTTTGCAAATTCATTGGTTTCTGAAAAGCTGTAGCCCCGGCATGCATATTTTTACAGCACAAACACTTGCTACATATCAGGGAGAGTAGATAACAGCTGGGAAGAAGTGGAGGGTTCTAACTGCAGAACAGTGGGTGTGCAGCTTTTGTTTCCTCCCTACAGGAGCATTAGCGACAACCAAATTGTCGCTCCAGTTAGATGGCCAATCCCATTTGTCATTGCGTGGTTCTTCATCTGTGGCTAAACCAACAATCACGGTGATGCCTCCATTTGACAAATGTGTCCCCATCAGAGCCACCCTTTGTGTTACTCTCTCTGTTAAAAGAAAGGCCAGTGAACTAACCTCACCCAGCTCTCTTTATCAGCTATGAATGACCACTTGCTATATTAAATCCACACAGTTGAAAGAACCAGCAGGGTGTGCGTACGGTTTACTGTTTCTTTATAAACATGACTGCTTGCCGGTTGGTAGGAGTGGAAACGAGCCTTTTCGTTCTGTGGGTCGTTTCCTATGGGCGTACCGCGATGCAGGCCCTATACACTGTCCATGGCAGTTCTGCCCACACCTGCCTCAGTAGAAGCAGAACGAGTGGTGGAGGAAACTGCAGGTAGGTCAGTGGTTCTCACCTTTCCTAACACCGCGGACCTTTAATACGGTTCCTTATGTTGTGCTGACCCCCAACCATAAAATTATTTCCGTGGCTGCTTCATAACTGTAATTTTGCTATTGCTATGAATTGTAATGTAAATATCTGTAATGTAAATTTTCTGATGGTCTTTTACAGTTCGTGCCCCACACAGTGAGATCCTGGGGCTTTTAGATAAATAGCTCCAGGGATAGGAGCCACTGCCACTCACCTAACTATTTTGCTTACCAGGAGGAGGCATGTTAGATCTTTAGAGGGTACGCTGGCTTGTTCGCTTGTTTTTGTTTGTTTTTCTCAGTCAAATCCTTTTCGGCTTTGAATTTCTCTGGAAAATGCTGTGCTCCTTCCTCACCCCCCCCCTTCCTACCTTAGTACGCATGTGAGTGAGCGATGGCGATATCTGCATATTTGCTGAGATTTCTTGGACACCTTAAAAAGTGCTCCTCCGAACAGTCCAGAGCAAATCTTAATACATCGAAGTAAAAATAAGGTCAGACACGTCTGAGCCAGCAAACCACTTGACTTTACCTACGTATTGATCTATCTACCTAATGAGATTGGTTATCAGCAGACCGTTTCTCATGCCTCAAAGCAGAGATCACTTTCTGGAAGAAAAATGTAGTGAAGGAAGCACAAGGTTGCCAGATGCAGGCGATTCACTTTCGATAGATCAGTACTTCTGTCTGTCCGTCCTCTTCTCCTTTAATTGTTGTGAACAGTTTGATGCCCTCCGCGAACTTCAAAACACTTTAAACTCTTCGCTGTCGCCTTGGCACTAAGCAGTGTTTCATCTTTTTGTAACTTTTCTATGTTTCCAGGGATTCGTGGGACGATATCATTAACTTTAAAAGTCAAAAGTAGGACTCGATGGTACCTTTCTTTTTTTTTTTTTTTTTTTTGAGATGTTAAATTCTTTTTTTTTTTTGTTTACTTTTTTTTTTTTTCCTTTTTTTTATTTTTTTTTATTATTATTAACTTGAGTATTTCTTATATACATTTGAAGTGTTATTCCCTTTCCCCCGGTTTCCGCAACATCCCCTCCCCTCCCCCCTTCCTTATGGGTGTTTCCTCCCAACCCTCCCCCCTTGCTTCCTCTCCCCAACAGTCTAGTTCACTGGGGTTCAGTCTTAGCAGGACCCAGGGCTTTCCCTTCCACTGGTGCTCTTACTAGGATATTCATTGCTACCTATGAGGTCAGAGTCCAGGGTCAGTCCATGTATAGTCTTTGGTTAGTGGCTTAGTCCCTGGAAGCTCTGTTTGGTTGGCATTGCTGTACATATGGGGTCTCGAGCTCCTTCAAGCTCTTCCAGTTCTTTCTCTGATTCCTTCAACGGGGGTCCTGTTCTCAGTTCAGTGGTTTCCTGCTGGCATACGCCTCTGTATTTGCTGTATTCTGGCTGTGTCTCTCAGGAGCGATATGCATTCACTTTTGATCATCCGTCTTGAGTTTCATTTGTTCTAGGCATCTAGGGTAATTTGAGCATTTGGGCTAATATCCACTTATGAATGAGGCATGCAATGTGTGTTTATCTTTGATTGGGTTACCTCAATCAGCATATTTTCTACTTCATTCCATTTGCCTCTGAATTTCATAAAGTCATTGTTTTTGATAGCTGAGTAATATTCCATTGTGTAGATGTACCACATTTTCTGTATCCATTCCTCTGTTGAAGGGCATCTGGGTTCTTTCCAGCTTCTGGCTATTATAAATAAGGCTACGATGAACATAGTGGAGCACGTGTCTTTTTTTATATGTTGGGGCATCTTTTGGGTATATGCCCAGGAGAGGTATAGCTGGATCCTCAGGCAGTTCAATGTCCAATTTTTCTGAGGAACCTCCAGACTGATTTCCAGAATGGTTGTAGCAGTCTGCAACCCCACCAACAATGGAGGAGTGTTCCCTTTCTCCACATCCTCGCCAGCATTTGCTGTCACCTGAGTTTTTGATCTTAGCCATTCTCACTGGTGTGAGGTGAAATCTCAGGGTTGTTTTGATTGCATTTCCCTTATGACTAACGATGTTGAACATTTCTTTAGGTGTTTCTCGGCCCTTCGGTATTCCTCAGCTGTGAATTCTTTGTTTAGCTCTGAACCCCATTTTTTAATAGGGTTATTTGTCTCCCTGCGGTCTAACTTCTTGAGTTCTTTGTATATTTTGGATATAAGCCCTCTATCTGTTGTAGGATTGGTAAAGATCTTTTCCCAATCTGTTGGTTGTCGTTTTGTCCTAACCACAGTGTCCTTTGCCTTACAGAAGCTTTGCAGTTTTATGAGATCCCATTTGTCGATTCTTGATCTTAAAGCATAAGCCATTGGTGTTTTGTTCAGGAAATTTTTTCCAGTGCCCATGTGTTCCAAATGCTTCCCTAGTTTTTCTTCTATTAGTTTGAGTGTATCTGGTTTGATGTGGAGGTCCTTTATCCACTTGGACTTAAGCTTTGTACAGGGTGATAAGCATGGATCGATCTGCATTCTTCTACATGTTGACCTCCAGTTGAACCAGCACCATTTGCTGAAAATGCTATCTTTTTTCCATTGGATGGTTTTGGCTCCTTTGTCAAAAATCAAGTGACCATAGGTGTGTGGGTTCATTTCTGGGTCTTCAATTCTGTTCCATTGGTCTATCTGTCTGTCTCTATACCAATACCATGCAGTTTTTATCACTATTGCTCTGTAATACTGCTTGAGTTCTGGGATAGTGATTCCCCTGAAGTCCTTTTATTGTTGAGGATAGTTTTAGCTATCCTGGGTTTTTGTTATTCAGATGAATTTGCAAATTGTTCTGTCTAACTCTTTGAAGAATTGGATTGGTATTTTGATGGGGATTGCATTGAATCTGTAGATCGCTTTTTGGTAGAATGGCCATTTTACTATATTAATTCTGCCAATCCATGAGCATGGGAGATCTTTCCATCTTCTGAGATCTTCTTCAATTTCTTTCTTCAGAGTCTTGAAGTTCTTATTGTACAGATCTTTCCCTTGCTTGGTTAAAGTCACACCGAGGTACTTTATATTATTTGGGTCTATTATGAAGGGTGTCATTTCCCTAATTTCTTTCTCGGCCTGTTTCTCTTTTGTGTAGAGGAAGGCTACTGATTTATTTGAGTTAATTTTATACCCAGCCACTTTGCTGAAGTTGTCTATCAGCTTTAGTAGTTCTCTGGTGGAACTTTTGGGATCACTTAAATATACTATCATATCATCTGCAAATAGTGATATTTTGACTTCTTCTTTTTTCGATCTGTATCCCTTGACCTCCTTTTGTTGTCTGATTGCTCTGGCTAGAACTTCAAGAACTATATTGAATAAGTAGGAGAGAGTGGGCAGCCTTGTCTAGTCCCTGATTTTAGTGGGATTGCTTCAAGTTTCTCTCCATTTAGTTTAATGTTAGCAACTAGTTTGCTGTATATGGCTTTTACTATGTTTAGGTATGGGCCTTGAATTCCTATTCTTTCCAGGACTTTTATCATGAAGGGGTGTTGAATTTTGTCAAATGCTTTCTCAGCATCTAATGAAATGATCATGTGGTTTTGCTCTTTCAGTTTGTTTATATAATGGATCACGTTGATGGTTTTCCGTATATTAAACCATCCCTGCATGCCTGGGATGAAGCCTACTTGATCATGGTGGATGATTGTTTTGATGTGCTCTTGGATTCGGTTTGCCAGAATTTTATTGAGTATTTTTGCGTCGATATTCATAAGGGAAATTGGTCTGAAGTTCTCTTTCTTTGTTGGGTCTTTTTGTGGTTTAGGTATAAGAGTAATTGTGGCTTCATAGAAGGAATTGGTAGTGCTCCATCTGTTTCAATTTTGTGGAATAGTTTGGATAATATTGGTGAGGTCTTCTGAAGGTCTGATAAATTCTGCACTAAACCCGTCTGGACCTGGGCTCTTTTTGGTTGGGAGACCTTTAATGACTTCTTCTATTTCCTTAGGAGTTGTGGGGTTGTTTAACTGGTTTATCTGTTCCTGATTTAACTTCGGTACCTGGTATCTGTCTAGGAAATTGTCCATTTCCTGCAGATTTTCAAGTTTTGTTGAATATAGGCTTTTATAGTAAGATCTGATGATTTTTTGAATTTCCTCTGAATCTGTAGTTATGTCTCCCTTTTCATTTCTGATTTTGTTAATTTGGACACACTCTCTGTGTCCTCTCGTTAGTCTGGCTAAGGGTTTATCTATCTTGTTGATTTTCTCAAAGAACCAACTTTTGGTTCTGTTGATTCTTTCTATGGTCCTTTTTTGTTTCTACTTGGTTGATTTAGGCTCTGAGTTTGATTATTTCCTGCCTTCTACTCCTCCTGGGTGTATTTTTCTTTTTGTTCTAGAGCTTTTTAGGTGTGCTGTCAAGCTGCTGACATATGCTCTTTCCTGTTTCTTTCTGCAGGCACTCAGCGCTATGAGTTTTCCTCTTAGCACAGCTTTCATTGTGTCCCATAAGTTTGGGTATGTTGTACCTTCATTTTCATTAAATTCTAAAAGTTTTTAATTTCTTTCTTTATTTCTTCCTTGACCAGGTTATCATTGGTAGAGCATTGTTCAATTTCCACGTATATGTGGGCATTCTTCCATTATTGTTATTGAAGACCAGCTTTAGGCCGTGGTGGTCTGATAGCATGCATGGGATTATTTCTATCTTTCTGTACCTGTTGAGGCCCGTTTTTTGACTAATTATATGGTCAATTTTGGAGAAAGTGCCATGAGGAGCTGAGAAGAAGGTATATCCTTTTACTTTAGGATAGAATGTTCTGTAAATATCCGTTAAGTCCATTTGGCTCATGACTTCTCTTAGTCTGTCTACATCTCTGTTTAATTTCTGTTTCCATGATCTGTCCATTGATGAGAGTGGGGTGTTGAAATCTCCCACTATTATTGTGTGAGGTGCAATGTGTGTTTTGAGCTTTAGTAAGGTTTCTTTTACGTATGTAGGTGCCCTTGTATTTGGGGCATAGATATTTAGGATTGAGAGTTCATCTTGGTGGATTTTTCCTTTGATGAATATGAAGTGTCCTTCCTTATCTTTTTTGATGACTTTTAGTTGAAAATTGATTTTATCTGATATTAGAATGGCTACTCCAGCTTGCTTCTTCTGACCATTTGCTTGGAAAGTTGTTTTTCAGCCTTTCACTCTGAGGTAGTGTCTGTCTTTGTCTCTGAGGTGTGTTTCCTGTAGGCAGCAGAATGCAGGGTCCTCGATGCGTATCCAGTTTGTTAATCTATGTCTTTTTATTGGGGAGTTGAGGCCATTGATGTTGAGAGATATTAAGGAATAGTGATTATTGCTTCCGGTTGTATTCATATTTGGATGTGAGGTTATGTTTGTGTGCTTTTCTTCTCTTTGTTTTGTTGCCAAGGCGATTAGTTTCTTGCTTCTTCTAGGGTATAGCTTGCCTCCTTATGTTGGGCTTTACCATTTATTATCCTTTGTAGTGCTGGATTTGTAGAAAGATATTGTGTAAATTTGGTTTTGTCATGGAATATCTTGGTTTCTCCATCTATGTTGATTGAGAGTTTTGCAGGATACAGTAACCTGGGCTGGCATTTGTGTTCTCTTAGGGTCTGTATGACATCAGTCCAGGATCTTCTGGCCTTCATAGTTTCTGGCGAAAAGTCTGGTGTGATTCTGATAGGTCTGCCTTTATATGTTACTTGACCTTTTCCCTTACTGCTTTTAATATTCTTTCTTTATTTTGTCGTTTGGTGTTTTGACTATTATGTGACGGAGGTGTTTCTTTTCTGGTCCAATCTATTTGGAGTTCTGTAGGCTTCTTGTATGCCTATGGGTATCTCTTTTTTTAGGTTAGGGAAGTTTTCTTCTATGATTTTGTTGAAGATATTTACTGGTCCTTTGAGCTGGGAGTCTTCACTCTCTTCTATACCTATTATCCTTAGGTTTGATCTTCTCATTGAGTCCTGGATTTCCTGTATGTTTTGGACCAGTAGCTTTTTCTGCTTTACATTATCTTTGACAGTTGAGTCAATGATTTCTATGGAATCTTCTGCTCCTGAGATTCTCTCTTCCATCTCTTGTATTCTGTTGGTGAAGCTTGTATCTACAGCTCCTTGTCTCTTCTTTTGGTTTTCTATATCAGGGTTGTTTCCATGTGTTCTTTCTTGATTGCTTCTATTTCCATTTTTAATTCCTTCAACTGTTTGATTGTGTTTTCCTGGAATTCTTTCAGGGATTTTTGTATCTCCTCTCTATGGGCTTCTACTTGTTTATTTATGTTTTCCTGGAATTCTTTCAGGGATTTTTGTGTCTCCTCTCTATGGGCTTCTCCTTGTTTATTTATGTTTTCCTGGAATTCTTTCAGGCATTTTTGCGATTCCTCTCTGTAGGCTTCTACTTGTTCTCTAAGGGAGTTCTTCACGTCTTTCTTGAAGTCCTCCAGCATCATGGTCAAATATGATTTTGAATCTAGATCTTGCTTTTCTGGTGTGTTTGGATATTCCATGTTTGTTTTGATGGGAGAATTGGGCTCCGATGGTGCCAGGTAGTCTTGGTTTCTGTTGCTTGGGTTCCTGCGCTTGCCTCTCGCCATCAGATTATCTCTAGTGTTACTTTGTTCTGCTATTTCTGACAGTGGCTAAACTGTCCTATAAGCCTGTGTGTCAGGAGTGCTGTAGACCTGTTTTCCTGTTTTCTTTCTGCCAGTTATCGGGACAGAGTGTTCTGCTTTCGGGCGTGTAGTTTTTCCTCTCTACAGGTCTTCAGCTGTTCCTGTGGACCTGTGTCTTGAGTTCACCAGGCAACTCACTTGACCCGAGGCTCAAGTTCGCTTGCGGGGTGCTGCCCACGGGCTCTCGGCGGCAGCAACCAGGAAGAACAACCGGGACTTAAAGGCAAGAAAAGAAGCGCTGATATCTTTTGGTGTTTTCCTCTGGGCTCAGTACTGTGTGCAGCGTGCAGACTCTTCTGGTTTCCCAGGCGTGTCCGCCTCTCTGAAGGTTTAGCTCTCCCTCCCACGGGATTTGGGTGCAGAGAACTGTTTATCCGGTCGGTCCCTTCAGGTGCGGTGTCTCAGACGCGGTGGACCTGCTGCTCCTGGGCCCTCCTCTACGGGTACCCAGAGGCCGTTAACAGTTTCCTCCTGGGCCAGGGATGTGGGCAGGGGTGGGCAGCGTTGGTGGTCTCCTCCGCTCTGCTGCCTCAGGAGTGCCCGCCCGACCAGGCGGCGAGAACTCCCCTCCAGGGGGCCTGGGAGCAGAGAGCTGCTGAGGGCAGGGATCCGCCGGCCCCGGAGTCTGGCCAAACACCAGAAGTGTCCGGTCCCAGAGATGGTACCTTTCAAATTTGGTATGTGTATGTATGTAGAAATTTACAAAGTGAATTTTACCCTCTTTTCAATTCTGTTTGATGTGAAGGAGTACAAATGTGGGAAGAAGATAACTAGTCATATTTAGGTCAAGTTTTCAAGTACACAACATTTTATATCGATTGGCTTTGTATCTCAGCGTCTTCAGTGTCCCTATAGTGAACGTTATAACAGTCCTCCATATTTCTTCCAATCCATCTTTAGCATCTTCCAGCCTTTAGCATGCGAGTGAGCAATGGCGATATCTGCATATTTGCTGAGATTTCTTGGACACCTTAAAAAGTCAGGCTTGCTTGGTCCTTTCTTCTCCTGACATCATTCTTAACATATAGACTTTTTTAAAAAAAAAAATTCTCAGAATTTTGCTATCTTGCTGTTTGCTTATTGGGATCAGGTTAAACATTCTGGTTGGCTTAAGAACATACACATTGTCTGGATTTCAGGTTAGTTACTCATACAGTGAAGGTCTTCATTTTGGGTTAAGGGATCAGGGACACACACATCCTCACTCACAATGTTTGTCTGCAGTTTTTTATTTTGTTGCTTGTTTGTTTCTCCTTTGTCCCCTTTTCCAAGGGCATTCACTGAAAATGCTCCAGTAAACCCTCAAACTGTTCCACCTCCATTAAGGGTAATTATTTGGGTGAAGCAAAATGAGTCACCTTTTCTTTGTATCTTTGCTTTTTTAAGTCTTTGGACTCCAAATGTCAAAACTGTACAAGACAAGCTATACTCAGAGGAAATTACTCCAACCTCTGTGAATGCCATGCTGTGTTTCTTCCCACAAGAAATGAGTTTAAGAAGTTCCTAGTTTATTCTGTTGTCTCTTTTTATAGAAACAAACATGTCTTGCTATCATCCCTTTCATAATCCTACGTGCTACCTTTCTTGCTTTAGAAGTCCTCTTGATTTTGTGCCATAGGATCCTCTCTTGTCTATTTTCACCGCTATATAGTACTCCAATAAAAAAAACCTATGCACCATAGTTCATTACATTGTCTTTAGTTGGGCAATTTAGAAATTTCCAACAGTTGGTAAGTACAAGTGATGCTTGTTAGTTGCTAATTCTTAGAATAAATTGGTACAAACAAGTTTTCTATGCCTCAAATAAAATTTGTAATTTTATTAAATATTGTTAAGCACATAGCATAGCCATTTCAGCAGGGGATCACATTTTGTTTACAACCACATGTTTGCAAGACTTCATGTTCTCTGACAGATGGAACATTAGTATCAGGATGTCAGCAGCCTTTTCATTTTATGTTTTTTCCCAATTTAAACAACGAAAAGCTTATGAGTATCCAATACGCTAAATTTGTGTTTTTCTCTTATGAGTAAACATGAACATTTTTGAATAGCTTTAGGAGCCATTTTTAACTTTAGGTGTTTGTTTTAAATATCTGTTTAGGTGTTTTTAGACTTTTATCTTGATATGTCTTCCTAATGTATGTTCTGTTTCTTTCATGTCAATAATTAATTTAAGTAATACCCTCTTTCTTTCCTTTTTCCTCTCTTGCTGAAAATATTTTCATCCTCAGAAATCTCTTTCTACATTTGTGTCTCCTTTTTGTGTTAGGGATGCTAGCAGATGTGTGAGTGTGAAGTCATTTACTGAATCATGGGCAGACTTAGAGTGGTTATGCCACTGAGGAACGAAACACTACCTCCCCCCAGCAACCATCAATGGATGAGTAGCATTCTCTCAGTGAGTGGTGGGCCTCATGCACCTCTCCCCCATCCATGGTCCCATGGCTTTTTCGAAAGAGAAATGTTCAACATAGGGTAGGATGCTGGTAGTGCTATTGGGGGAGCTTTAAGAGGTATGGTCTTGGTGGGAGATGTATATCACTAGTGAATGGCTTTAAGAGTTTAAAAACTTGTTTCATTTCTATCTATCTATCTATCTATCTATCTATCTATCTATCTATCTATCCATCTCTGCTTTGTGTTTTTATTAGTAGATGTGAGCACTCAGATTTCTGTTCCTTTTGCCATGTCTTTCTCAATGTTGCCATACATCCTTACCATGACAGATGAATATTCTCCTGATACTGTCTGCTCAGTAAATGTTTTCTTCTACGAGTTTCCTTGGTCAAGGTGTTTTATCATGGCAACGGAGACCTCCTGAAATTATAACAACATTTTAATAATGCCAAGTAAAACAGATATGCAAACTAAGAGTAAAATTTACAACTACTGCATTAACATATTTGTAAATTGCATTGTGTCTCAGATTCAGGGGAAAAATTTGAGTACAACCCCAAATTTAGAAACTGTTAAAGAATAGCACATTGTAATGCATAAAGTTAAAATATTTTCTTGCATTTGTTTAAAGGTGAATGACAAGTGCAGAAATAATTTCTTTCTTAGTGAAATGTGATATAAAAGTTGAGAGGAGAATATTGGCAGGCCCCATGCAGGCTTGAACAGGTAGCTGGCTACAAGTGCTCTAAGTTTAGAAATGCAATGGCTATGTTATCTGTAGAAGGCATGGTTTTCCTGTACAACTCTCCTTCTTCTAATGCAACCACTCCCTTGCCATTAACATAGTATTTGAGCCTTGGCTGTGAGATTGGGAGCCAGTGATACAGATGTGCAATTTAGGATCCTGCACTCCTTTGCTACTTATTTCCAGCACTTTGATTAGTAACAAACCTCTATATTAACTATCATCACTATAATAACTATATAACTTTAATAAGAAGCTGCTCTGACAGAGGCCAAGAACTGCACCAATCTTGGGATATAAGCATGAATGTTTAGATGGTGATTGGGTTTCATGACCATTTAATGATGTAGTAGTTGGTTCTCCTTAACACTTATGTTCCCAGATATGGACTCTTGACCGGGGTTTACAGTGATAGACACAAATCTCTTCCTTTGGAGAAGCCTTTACATTTAATCAGAAAGTGGTTAGTTACTTCGTGACATTTGTGCCACTATTTCACCAGAAGACAGGTCATTAAGGTGGTCCATAAGGTTCACAATTGGGTAAGAATATTGGTGAATAATCTCCCCCAGCAGCCACCCAGCCCTTCTGATATTACCAGCACTATTAAAGATTACCAGCAGGGAGAAAAATTCCAGCTTACTTCCAGCCTGATTTCTATATATTATGTGACCAAAGTATATAGTGGTTTTAGCAACGGGTCTTATCTTCAAATTCTGTTGGACAACCAAGAGCAACGACAGTAACCTTTATTGTATAGAAGATGTCTGAAACCTCCCTGGACAAAACATCAGGAGGTATCCCAAATCTGACACTGGGATTTTTTAATAACCTATGGGTCCTGTCAGAAACACTGCCTACCCACATAGGACACTTCAATTTAAATGCCATTTTTCATTACTGGTTTTTAAAGAAGCATTTAAAATAATAAGTGTCCCTATAACATTTTATACATGTTGAGATTTTGTTACCTTCTTCCTCCCCACCCTCCTCTGTCTTTCTCTATCCTCCTCATGGTGACTTAGACCTTTTTAATTCCAATATTCTCCCCTCAACTTTTATATCACATTTCACTAAGAAAGAAATTATTTCTGCACTTGTCATTCACCTTTAAACAAATGCAAGAAAATATTTTAACTTTATGTATTGCAATGTGCTACTCTTTCACAGTGTCTAAATTTGGGGTTGTATTCAAATTTTTCCCCTGATTCTGAGACACAATGCGATTTACAAATATGTTAATGCAGTAGTTGTAAATTTTACTCTTAATTTATATATCTGTTTTACTTGGCATTATTAAAATGTTGTTATAATTTCAGGAGGTCTCCGTTGCCATGATAAAACACCTTGACCAAGGAAACTCATAGAAGAAAACATTTACTGAGCAGACAGTATCAGGAGAATATTCGTCTGTCATGGTAAGGATGTATGGCAACATGAGAAAGACGTGGCAAAAGGAACAGAAAGCTGAGTGCTCACATCTACTAATAAAAACACAAAGCAGAGATGGATAGATAGATAGATAGATAGATAGATAGATAGATAGATAGATAGATAAATAGATAGATATGAAACAAGTTTTTAAACTCTTAAAGCCATTCACTAGTGATATACATCTCCCCCCAAGACCATACCTCTTAAAGCTCCTCCAACAGCACTACCAGCATCCTATCCTATGTTGAACATTTCTCATTCAACGAAACATTGCCACCATCTTCTTAAGGCAAACGCTCAGATTATGTGCTATATGCACTGGATCCTTTAAATAGCACATCTTTTAAATTGCGGCATCTGGGGTAAAATGCAAATGTTTTATTCTCTTTGTGCAGTTAACCCTTCTGACACTTCTCTTTGGCAAATAAGCAATTTTAGAAAAGTTTTGTGATACGTTTTGCATAACACACATTTCCCTGACCCAGTTGGGAAATGAAAATCCCTGCTGAATTCTGGAGTGTTTGTATTTTTCTTCCAGGAAGGTCTCAGGAAGAATCACATTTCCTACTTAAAGAAATATCATTTTGTGATTTTCAGCTGCCCTGGGTAGAAGCGTAGTCAACATTAGATGTGCCAGAAAATAAAAAAGTTTCATCTCATACAAATGCGATTTGTGCAGCCTACCAAAAAAATTCCTTACTCATCATTCATATTGCCAAAAGTATAGGCATCGTTCTGTTTGATAAAATCAGCTGTCCCAGATGTCCTGTTAGTGATGGAAACAGGAGTGCAGTAGACTCAACTAACATGGGCTTGAAACTTCCCTTCTCATTGCAAAGAGCTATTGTCTAGTTCTAAACTCACAGATGGAGCAGTAAATGTAGCATTATTCTAAAGTTGATAGGGCTGAATATATTAAATCTGGAAGAAAACATTGAACTACAGTCTTGAGTTTATGTTGATAAATTACAAAAAGATATACAGTCCTTTGAAAATTGTATATTTGTTAATATCTGGGCAAGATGTCAGGCTTTAGGAACTTTGCCTAGCAGATTGTTCTGCACACTTAAAGACATAAATATACATTTTCACGATGAAAACATTTATCAGGTTGGTTAAACTTGGCCAGTTATTTATTGTGCAGATATGTTGCTCATAAGTATATATCATATACAGACACTTGATGATTGGTCATTCTAATGAACATTTACTCAAAAATAAATGGCTAAGCTATTACGTAGGGGGCATAAACAAAATGTAGCAGGGTTGCAAAAGTCTAAAAGTATTTGTTATAAAATTTAAGACCTCACCTAAACTCTAAGAAGTTTGTGTCAAATATATTGAGCAGTATGAGTGTCACATATGAAGATAGGTCATCACTGAACTGCCTGAGGTAAGATATCCCTGAATTAGATAATAAATGCTTTGTTTTTAATAACGTGAGAAAATCTCAATTAGAAAGAAGATCGATATGAGTAGCTTACTTGACATCTATTCATTTACTCAATGTGTAGTTCACTGTACTTGTTTTCTTACTGTTTAGAATTGGCACAGAATGCAAAAGTGTGATTAACCCATGGTGGGCACACTAGTGATTAATACTGCTCTTCTCCTTGATATTAGATCACAATTTAGTATAGTCTTTCTTGCCTGGGGAGACCATTTCTCCCATTCTCAGCATTCCTTAGTTGCCTGTAATTGCTCTTTGTGTAGAGTGTGAACTGGAATCCTTTCTCATCTACTTTAGCCAGTTGTCTCTTTGCTTAGCTGAGGTTTAGACAATAATGTTGCAGACGCTGTAGGTCTAAATACATACATCCAAATAACAGTATACCGACTGAGCAGCTTGTACTTAGGAATATAAATGTGAACACACACACACACACACACACACACACACACACACACAGAGAGAGAGAGAGAGAGAGAGAGAGAGAGAGAGAGAGAGACTCCTGCAGGCTTTGCTCCATTCCCAGTCCTTGCGTTTCTTGTATACAGGATAACTTTTGGGTCAAACATTTTGTTGGTGGGTTGGTGTCCTTATTACTACCACACAATTCTTTTCTGGCTACAGGAGGTGGCCTCTTCAGGTTCCATATCCCCACTGCTATGAAATTTAGCTAAGGTCACCCCCATTGACGTGTGAGATCCTCCCCCATCCTAGGTTTCTGGCAAGTTCTCAAGATGCCCCCAACCCCACCACCCCAACCAATGCAGATTTCCATTCATTCTCCTAGCCCTCAGGCCAGGCCAACTCTCCTGTGTCTCCATGCACCTGATCCCAACAGCCCCAGTCTCCCCCAGGTCCCCTCTCCCACTCAGTTTCCTCCCTCCAGCTGCCTACTTTGGTTATTTTATTTTACCTGCTAAGTGAGAGTCAATCATCCTTGCTTCAGCCTTCCTTCTTGTTTAGCTTCTTTGGGTAACATGGAGTATAGCGAGGGTATCCTGGAGAATAGCTACTTAAAAGCGAGTACATACCATACATGTGCTTTGGTCTGGGCTACTTCATTCAGGATAATATTCTCAAATTCTATCCATTTGCCTGCAAAATTCATGATGTCCTTTGTTTTTGTTAGCTGAATAGTATTCCATTATGTAGATATATCGCATTTTCTTCAGGTGAGGGACATCTAGGTTGTCTCCAGTTTCTGATTATTACAAATAAAGCTGCTATGAACACAGATGAGCAAGAGTCCCTGTGGAATAGAGGGACACCTTTTGAGTTTATTCCCAGAAGTGGTAGAGCTGGGTCCTGCATTATAACTACTCCCAGTTTTCTGAGAAACTGCCAAATTGATTTTTGAAGCGGTTGTATGAGTTTTCACTCCCATCAGGAGTGTAGGAGTGTTCGCCTTGGTTCGCATCCTCGCCAGCAGGTGCTGTTACTTGAGCTTTTAATCTTAGCTATTCTGACAGGTGTAAGGTGGAATCCCAGTCTCCATTTGATTTGCATTTCCCTGATGACTAAGGACGTTGACTATTTCTGTAAGTGCTTCTTGGTCATTTGAGATTCTTCTGGTAAGAATTCTCTGTTTACCTCTATACCCCATTTTTTTTTATTGGATATTTCTTTATTTACATTTCAAATGTTATTCCCTTTGCTGATTTCCTGTCCATAAGTCCCATAACCCCTCCCCTCCCCTTAAGCTATGAGGAGGGTGTTCCCTCCCCATCCACCTCACTTTACTACCCCCACCCCAGAAACTCCTACACTTGGGGTCCAACCTTGGCAGGACCAAGGGTTATTCTTTCCATTGGTGCCCAGCAAGGCCATCCTCTGCTACATGTGCAGTTGGAGCCATGGGTCTGTCCATGTATAGTCTTTGGGTAGTGGTTTAGTCTCTGAAAGCTCTGGTTGGTTGGCATTGTTGTTCTTATAGAGTTGCAAAGCCCTTCAGCTCCTTCAGTCCTTTCTCTAATTCCGCCAATGGGGGTCCCACTCTCAGTTCAGTGGTTTGCTCCTAGCATTCACCTGTATTTCTTTAAGTGAGTTCTTTATGTCTTTCTTAAAGACCTCCATCATTACCATAAAATGTGATTTTAAATCCAAGTCTTGCTTTTCTGCTGTGTTTGGCTATCCAATATTTGCTCTTGTGGGAAAACTGGGCTCTGATGATGCTAAGTAGTCTTGGTTTCTGTTGCTTCGGTTCCTGCGCTTGCCTTTCACCACCATGTTGTCTCTGGTCTTAGTTTGTCTTGCTGTTTCTGACAGTGGCTTGAGTCTCCTTTACGCCTGAGTGTCTGCACTCCTGAGACCTGTTTTCCTGTTTGTTTTCAGCTGGTTCTGGGAACAGAGTGTTCTGCTCTCAGGTGTGTAGTCACGCCAGGGGGTGACTTTTAGCTCTTGGACAAGGAAGGAACTGGAAGGGCCCTGCCCCTGACTGCTCCTACATCCGGTCCCTATGCCCAGGGGGCACAGATGGCTCTAGGCAATTTCCTCTTGGGTTAGGAATGTGGGCAGAATATTCTCCTCTGATTTCTCAGGAGTGTGTGCACTTCTGAGGGTCCAGCTCTTCCCCCCACAGGATTTGGGTGCAGGAAGCTGTTTTACTGGTTCAGTTCAGTTCTGGGGGCAGAACTGGACCGTGGGCTCCTGACTCTGACTGCGCCTATCTTCTTGGGTCCAGAGGCATTATGCAGTTTCCTCTTGGGCCAGGGATGTGGACAAAGGTGGGCAGAAGTGGCAGTTGTCCTGAGGTCTCAGGATTGTCCTCACTTCTGGGTGTTCAGCTTTCTCCCCCATGGGATTTGGGAGCAGGGAGCTGTGGGGTAGGATCAGTTCAGTTCTGGGCACAGCCAGAAACCAAAAGTGCCCTTTGCCAGAGGACTTCTGCCTTTGTGTGTCCTGAGTCCACCAGGCAGTTCACTTGGAGCAGAAAAGTTGGTCTTACCTCTGCTCTCATGTGTGTAGGTGCTCCGACACACCTGTCGCCTGCCACCCATCAGCTGGCTTTCCTATACCCCATTTTTTAACTGGGTTATTTCGATTGTTGGTGTCTAATTTCTTGAGTTGTTTTTGAATTTTGGATATTAACTGTTACAGAGGAATAGGTAGTGAATACTTTCCCAGTGTATAATATATTAATATATTCATAAATTCTCCCTCTGTCTCTGTCTCTGTCTCTGTCTCTCTCTGTCTCTCTGTCTCTCTCTGTCTCTGTCTCTCTGTCTCTCTCTCTGTCTCTCTCTCTCTCTCTCTCACACACACACACACACACACACACACACACACACACACACACACACACATGATTTGTATATGCTTAGCCCAGGGAATGGCACTATTAGGAGGTATAGCTTTGTTGGATTAGGTGGGTCACTGTGGGCAGGGAATTTCATACCCTCCTCCTAGCTGTCTGGAAGTTAGTCTCCTGTCTGCCTTCTGAACAAGAGGCAGAACTTTCAGCTCCTCCTGCATAATGCCTACCTGGATGCTGCCATGCTCCTGCCTTGATGATAATAGATTGGACTTTTGAACTTGTAAGCTATTCCCAATTAAATGTTTTTCTTATATTAGGCTTTCCCTTTTCATGGACTCTGTTCACAGCAGTAAAATCCACACTAAGACACATATATATGTATATTACAATACTTACTGAAAAAAGAGGCCATGAATTTGAAAGACAGCAAGGAGAGGTATATAGGAGAATTAGCATTTGGGGATAAAGGAAAAGCAATGATAATAATATAATGAAATAAAAGAAATTATAAAAGGAATACTGGTCAATTCTGTCATAACTGATTAAGAGAAATCATTTTCATTTCTGTAATGTTAATGAAAATCTTTCAGAATATAAATCTGCTTAATTCCTTTCTTTGGTAAGAGGAAGAATTGACAATACAGAAGAATATATACTAAACTATAAACATATTTTCATTCTAGTATCTAAATCAATAAACAGAGCAAAGATTTCAACAAGTATGTTGCAATATTAGTGATTACTTACTCAAACAAATGAAAAGCAGAAACACTTCATTGTAATTCTTAGTAATGATACTCCTGTTAAAAGTACCTTAAGGTAATTCATTCTAAATTCTCCTTACCACAGAAAGGAAGTTTTTATTAATATGTGTCACTTAAAATCTCAATGCCTACCAATTTATTAGGATGTCTATAAAAGAAGGCATTTAGATGAAATTTTTAATGTTCACTAACGAGTTTAATTCCAAGAAAAAAATCTTATTGTGATTGCTAAGCAAAGTCATGAAGAAGCTCTTTGAACTGATAGAGTCTGGCAAGAGTATGCATTAGTAAGCTAATCCAACTGTTAGTTGATGGAATCTTGGAGACAGACTGCTCCTGTTGAAAGGACATAATACACAGGTGGGAGACACATGGATAGAGAATTCCTATCTCTAATAGATAACAACACTCTAAAGTTGCAAATAGATTATTCTTTGTATATGTATGACATATATGTATAACACTAACTTTGGGAAACCCCAAAGATTTCAACTATCTTGAACAACCCAGAGGTCAATAATTATGATGATACTGAAAAAGCATTGTTGATTATGATGTAAATGAAAAAAGGATACAAAAATTTCTGGGAGTTTGAAAATGTCAGGAAATATATAACATTATTTAATGTACCTGAGGATATATTTTAAAGACTATCATGTTTATCATGCTCTCACTGAAAGTCCCTTTAATGGCTAATTCTAAAACATGCATGAATATGAGTGCTGGAACCCAAGCAGTCTTAAGAGACAGAAACCAGTGCCATTCAGGTAAGTTGTTGTCCATGTGGAAAACTGAACAATTACTATATTGAAGCAGATGTACTATTGGCAAAATTTGCTGAGATATTTCTGTAAAGAAGCCATGTTCCCAGCTTCTTACAGCTTAAAACGGGCCTTTCATTTACCTCAGCAACAGGCTTTCATGAGAGTTCGCTGCTAATTGTTCAAGTTCTATCTCTTTGTGTTCTCATTGCCTAGAAAGAGTTCATCAGTGCAAGGAAGAAATGATTCATCATGTTTGTAACTAAAGAGTGGTACTATGCTGAACACTGATAATATCTCTTTTCACTTCGTTATACTACATGATGGTTTTCTACGAAGATCCAACCATTCTCACATAGCTCATTAAAAATTTTGGATGTGTTTGCAAACTTTTCTTCTTTTAGCCCAAAATATTCATTAGACCAGAAAGTTACAAATTTTGATTCAAGAGGAATCAAACTATTAATGGCCACTGACTAAAGGTTGTGCTTAATTTCCCAGAATACCTTTAGATATTGTATAGAAATTATCCCCAAGATCAAGAAGGTCTTTATCATTGTGTGTGTGTGTGTGTGTGTGTGTGTGTGTGTGCATAAACATGTGTGTAATACAATGTCTATCCTTTGAACGGAATTTCAACAGAACAGGCACAGCATAGTTACTCATCACTGGTTCATTGATACTTCATGCGAGGTGCTGGAGCGATGGCTCATAGTTAAGAACAGTAATTGCTCTTCCAAAGAATCAGGGTTCAATTCCTAGCAACCATGTGGCATTTCACAGCTGCCTGTAATCCAGAGACCTGGCATCCTTACCCAGATATGCATGCTTGCAAAACCTTAAGGCACATAGAATAAAAATGACAAATGAGGAGTAACTTTCAATTTCCCACTCTCAAGACGCAGCAAACCTCTATTCTCTTCTCTGCCTCTATGATTTTGGCTTTTGAAAACAATTTATATTTTATTATATTGTCCCTATGTGCCTGGGTTGTGTTTAAAACTTTATCTACAAATTAGGCTGAATTCTCCCATGATTTCATTATCTTTCTGATCATAAAAGTGCACGTCATTGAAAGACGTTTGGAAAATTAAAACTGAAAATTATTCACATATGAAAATGAAGATTTGGCTATGAAAAATGTAGATATATCTAAGCTTTTTGACTCTACAATTAGAAGCAAAGTGTGAAATGACTGACCTTCTGAACCGTCTGACTGCTTGATCTCTAAGGATTTGAGCTTTCTCCAGTCAGCACACGGGAACTGAATATCTTATACAAGACCAATGAGTGCCATAGAACATGGCAACAAAACTTTCTACAAAATTAACCTCTATAGCAGCAAAGTTCTGTGGCAGACCATTGTTATGGTATTCTAGGACTGGAAAGAGTGAGTGACCCAAATCCCATGAATATAATACTTGATAGTGGACTGGTATGCCAGGACCATAGTTTATTTTGTGGTGGTACACAGCCATGTACTCCTAATGATTCAAAACTAGTGGATTTGTAGATTGAAGAAGAAATATATATTATATATTTATATTTATATTATATATATTTACCTACCTCATTATTTTTAATATATATACATATATATATATATATATATATATATCATTATTTTGCCTCACAATGCCCAGTCATTCACAGAATGTATCTAGTGGACATGTACTTTAGCTTTAGAACACAGAGCATTTTTATCTTCTTATAAACAAGACTTTGAGTCATACTTAGCATTTGAATTGTATTATACCTTGTCTAGAACACATCAAGTGATAAATTATCCAAAATAAAATTTCTAGTTTCTAGTAAAGCTAGCGTCTTTGTTGCAAACATTAACATTCCATGAAACAAATACGAGAAAAAAATTTGGTTTTGTGTACATATATTTAAAAAATATTTGCACCCTGAAGTATTTGCATATCTGAAAGTGAGATATAAGATATAATTGATATAAAAGATAAAATAGAGGAAGGCAGAAATTTTATATAGTTTATATATGCATACATATATGTACATAAAGTTTTAAAGAAAGGAGAGAGAGAGAGAGACATATACAAAGTTTCTAATCACATTTATGAATAGTTGTTTTCATGTTCAAGTGCATTTGCTACATTACTTTTATTTGATGAAGCATGGCTTTAGTGCAGTGGAAAAGTACTGAGTTATGAATATTACTAAACAAACAGAAATAAAATTATAAACACTAGAGTAAAACAGATCTCCTAAACAGTTATCACTGATTCAAAATGTTATGAGATGGACAATTGTAGAGTATTTTTCTACCATGGTTAAAACCACTTTTTAAAGTGCAGAAATGTTACATGGAGAATATATTTTATCATCTTATGGTTTAGCCTGAGTGTTTTAGTGCTTCATATAACTTTTCTTTTCTTCTTTACAAATAACAAATTACTCTTTTTGAAACACACACACACAGAGAGAGAGAGAGAGACAGACAGAGACAGAGACAGAGAGACAGAGAAAGACAAAGACAGAGAGACAGAGAAAGACAGAGAGATGGAGAGAGAGACAGAGAGAGGAGGAGAGGGAGAGGGGGAAGGAAGGGCGAGGGGAGGGAGAGGTCATAAACAGACAGAACTCATAAACACATCCAAGAGTAATTAAATGGGTTCCTTGCTATTTAGTTTGTAAACATTTCATTCCAACTGCCAGAGAATCACCATTTTTCTTAATGAAGTAGGTGTTGGGCATAGTCACCTCTTCAATTGCGGGATACATCTGTGGTATGTATCTTCAGCTTCCAAAGATTCTGAGCAAATCCCCTTATTGTTTGGATCTGTGTAGACATGGAAATAAAATCTATGTACAACAATTTAAATGGTGAAATTTCACATGACCTCTAAGTTTATTTCCAATCAATTTAGACTCATTAAAGAAATGGGCTTTTGGTTTACAAAAGTTAGGGAGTCTTCAAAGAGAATTGGCTATACCAAGTACAGTCCTGAGCAACCTAATTGTCATTTAGTAGCTGAAAGTTCTTGTACTATGAAATCATCCAGTTCCTCTTTTGAGTGAGTAGCTTAAACTTTGCTCATAACAAAATCATTTACTGTGAAAAATTCCATTAAAAGAATTCTATTACAAACTTACAGCTCTCTTTACTTACGTTCAAGATTACTGACTGACACTGTCTTTTAAAAACATATTCCCAGGGTGCAGTGCTCGACTACCTAAGACAGTAGAGATCTGGCAATGAGCAGCCATTTCCTGGCTTTGGGAACCTTCCAATCAGTAAATAGATGTGTGCAAGTAGGCACTGGACATGCAAGTAGAACAGTCAGAACTAAAAATATAACAAGAGATAACAAGAAAAATAAACTCCACATGAAGATGATTTGGAAAGTTTCACAAAAGAGAATGGCCCGCGGCTTCCTTAGGTAGAAGTTAAGAACTGGCAATATTCAAAACGCTGAATTAGAATTGGGAGTCTTCTATTTAATTACATTGTACCTTGAGTAATACATGAGAACGAAAAAGGGACTTCTTCACTTTTATTTTTGTTGTTCTTATAAAATTAAAAAAAAAAACAATCAACTTATGGAGGAAGGGTTTAGTTTAACTTATCATTCCATATTCTCGTCGACCTCATGGAGGCCAAGCATGAAATAGCTGGTCACGGCACCCATACTTAAGAACAGGGAAGAAACTACTGCACAGCTGCCTGAATGCTCTCAGCTTGCTTTGTCTTGTCTTATGTAATTGAGGAAATTTCTGCCTAGAGAACGGCGCCACCCACAATGGGTCTTCTCTTCCTGCAACACTTACTAGTCAAGGCAGTCCACCACAGACGTGCCTATAGGCCAACCTGATCTAGACAAGCCCTCAAATGAGGTTCTCTTTCCAAGAGGTTCTAAGCATTAACAAGTGAACAATTAAAACTAGCCAGCTCAGGAACGGGCAACAATCTCTTCTATAGAGGGTTATTGTGAGGATAAAATGAGAAAATACAAAAGCTAAAATGGTTGGAAAAATATCTAGAAATTCTTACTAAATAAGGAGACTGACAGTCTTGAAACGTAATTATTTTTCCAAATAATAGAGACTACGATATCAACGTTTAAGTCTACAGAATTAAGAGGAAGGAGTTCTTTCCCCCATATTTTCCCACTAATTTATTTCAATTAAAGCAATAATAAATTATAATACTAGGCAAATGCTTTCAAAGACTTCCCTTCTTTCTGTGTGATTGGATACTATAGAGAGAATGTTTTGGCTCTGCAATATCACATTGCACTGTTGACAATGGCATATATGCATAGATTACTATAACCAGGTGACATCAGCAAGAATCAGCAATCCTTTTCAAACCAGACTAGAAATGAAGGCATTTGATCTTGTGTTGTGTTCATCAGAACACCACCAGGTCAACAATCCTTTTAAATCAGAAACTTAGCAGTCACACCCAAAGCCTTATAGAAACTTATGGTGTTTTTGACCCAGCAATTTTCTTTATAATCTATTTTAAGTGAATAATTTGAAATATAAAAACATTATAATCCAGATGGTGGTGGCACATGCTTTTAATCCCAGCATATAGGAGACAAAGCTAGGTGGATTTCCAAGACCAGCGTGGTCTACATAGTAAGTTGCAGGTCATCCAGGGATACACAGTGAAACCCTGCCTCAGAAAGCCAAACATTCCAAAATGAAAACATTTGCATAAAAGATGTTCATCACAGGACCAACTATGATGGAAAGAATGATTTTGCACAGCAAAGTTCACTGTGGCTTAAGGGAGTTTCAGAGATATATTAAAATATTAACATTAAATTGTAAGGCAAGAAGACATAATACAGTCTAATCCATAAAAGGAGACTAGAGAGAAATACCTTAAAGTATGAGTAATGATTTCTTCTGGGTGCAGAGGACAAAGACTATCTTAGAGTTTAAGACCAATCTGTTGTTGTTGCTGTTTTAGTTCTTTGGATCTTTAAAAGTAAGAGCCTGCATTTCGTTGTGAAGTAATGAAACCAGTAAGCAGGACCTAACAATGCTGGGAAAATGTGCTGTTGTTCGGCGAAGCCTTCAGTGAGGGAAGGTTCAAAGGAAGAATGTTAAGTGCTATCCTCTCCTTTGCCATGGCCCAGCATCAATCAAACTGCCATCTGTGGCCTTACACATTCTTTCTTTGTCCTGAGTCATGTAAAACATTTGCTTTCCGGACAATACATCTACTGTGTGCTGCTACTTCTTTTACATTTACTCATATCCTCATGCTCTAGCCTCACAGGCTCTAAACAATCTGTCCCCAGAGCATGGAATACCTTTTCCAGAAGAGATCTGAGCAAGGAATAGAGTGGCCTGGGGTCTTTATCAGGAAAATGATGCTTTGGGGGAAAGGGTATCTATGAATAAACGTTTCCCAATTTGACCACGTAGCATTATTCTTATTTTCTTTTGCTTTTTTTTTTCTGTTAGAGCAATAAAAAAATCATTCTCATAATTGAATTTTATGCATGATGCATAGATACTGAAATCCCCCCTGAGCCCCTCAGAAAACTCCGTGTCACCCTTCCATCCCATGCATGTGACTCTTAGGTAGAATATGTGTGGTCAGACTAAATGCATCTCAAGAAAGAGCTCTGGACTGTTTGATTTGGTTTTTGATGCAAATAAACCTGCACTAAAAGAAAGAAAGGAAGGAAGGAAAGAAGGAAGGAGGGAGGAGGAAGGAAGGAAGGAAGGAAGGAAGGAAGGAAGGAAGGAAGGAAGGAAGGAAGGAAGGAAGGAGGGAGGGGAGAGACGGGTGGGAGAGAGAGAGAGGGAGAGAGAGAGAGGAGAGAGAGAGAGAGAGAGAGAGAAACAAGTTATAGGAACCATTAGCTCTGAGTACAGTTGGTAGTCCAAAGGAAAAAGCAGTTAATTCTTTTAAATATTACAGTATACTAAGTTTACAGGATAACGGTTTTCATTATGTATTTACATATACATTTGACTATATTCACATGCATTACTTTTATCCTCTCCCACTCCTCCTGATCTCTCTCCTCTTCCCAACCAGTCCTTCCTTTATTTCACCTATTTTGAGGTGTACCAAAGAACTTAATTCAGGTCACTTAGACGACTACAGTGAGGAATTATGGATGGGATCCCAAGTAACTGACCAGTGGTTACACCACTAAAGAAGTGTTTCACCCACCCACCAGGGACCACAAACTGCCTCTCTCACCTTAAGGAATTATCAGGCCTTGTGAGCCCCTCCACAGCATCTGTTTTTAACATGAGCCTCTTCTGCAGCCATGAGCCAAGAACAGCTATTGAAAACTTAAAACACAAGTTGGAATGTGCAGTGACTGGAAAATATACACCAAATTTTTAAGTACTTTAGAACCAAGTACAAGTGTGAAATCCCTCAATAGCATTGTGCATTAATTGCAAATGGAAATTATAATAATAATCTGGATATATTAATTACATAAATTATACATATAATTAACTTCATTTATTTTATTTTCCTCATTTTGTAGGGTTCTAGAAACTCCCAATTAGATATTTGGATTTCATTTTGTGACTGTTGTCCTTGTATTCACCTGTATAAGTATTAAATAATCAGACATAAATAATTATATGGTATTGAAAGCTTTTCTAAGAAATGTTAAAACTAAGAATATAATGCTTGATTACATAAAGACTGTAAGCATTACCATTTTCAAAATGAGAACAGTAAAAAATAAGGACAGGCCTTGACCAAAATATCCAGAAATTCACCGTAATCTTTCACATTAATGGCACAACCCACTCCATCGATTATTTGATCTTGTTTGTTCCGGTTATGTTCCAGACTAATTCCTAACTTTCGAACATTGATTCAGTACTTTGGACTTCTATGTTGTGATGCTGTCTGTCTGACTCACTCCTAAATTGAAGTGCATATATAAAAAAAATTGAATCACTTCAATGACTTTAAATCACTCTTCAATGTGCAAAGCAATTTAAAATTACTGGAGTGCTTCCGATTTTTATTAGTCCTTGAATTTGGAAGTGATCTGGGTTCTTCTGGGCATGTGCAATGCACTGTGACTTAAAATTATTAAGCTCTCATGACCCTCCATCCACTCCACTGTTTTCCTTTTGAAGAATCTGTTTCACAATGTTAACAACCAGGAAGGGGGTAGACAGAAAATAGGAGGGATAACAGAACTCAGGGCAAATAACGTCCACTGAATAATGAGGCTATGCGTTGTAATTAGATGGTGGCTTGCTCAAGGATCTCTGAGCGCCTCACAGTCATTAGCTCATTCATCATGAAGACATCTTGCAGGAGATGTATTTCCAGGGTGGCATGCTGCTTGTAGGGATGGAGAAGCCATGTGTACTGGCTTTATACATGGAATTAGCTCATAGGAACGAGGCAAGAACTGCTCCTAGGACATTTGCTTTAGGTGTTGTTCTTTGTTCTTTGTTTTTTTGTTTTCAGGAAGAAAAAGAGATGAAATTATACTATTTGATCCATTTCCAAATGTCATGCCACGCACTTGGCAATATGGCAGCCGTGAGATTTGCTTTGTCCCAAATAAATTCCAGAAGCAAACATAATGGGGTTGCTTTTAGAATTTAATTACTTTGTTAAGTTTCAGATAAGAGGAGATAACCCTTTCCATCATTTTCTTTACTGTTTATCACTCACTGAATTCATTGAGCCTAAAGCATTTACCTGTGGGATGCTTTGTCTGGGATGGCCTTTCTCTCTGCAGCTGTAATATCAGAAATTCTAACCCACCCAATATGTCATAAAAACTTTATTTGGAGGAAGGGATTAATTCAGGACCAATAATAATGTACTTCATTTTTAAATGTAAGCTAAGAAGAAACTGCCTGATTGTTCCTCACTGATGCAATAGACTATTGGGGCTTACAACATGCACTCTGGGGCATGGCAAACAGTACCAGTCAACAGCATGAGATGAAATCCATGACCAAATACTGCTACTTAGAAAGCAGATTCCAAGTCAGTTCACTAACTGGTATCACACTTGAAGGGCTTTAAGTCATCTATTTTCTGGGCATATGAGTAAGGATCTCCATAAAACTTCATGTATTGCCATCAAAAACTTCTCTGACACAATGGAATCTAACTCACTAATATGTTTCAAATAATAAAAGTGTTAGTCACCCAGTAATGCTCAGTGCATTTTGAGAAAGGTCATGGTACTCTCCAGATGTGCTACAAACTGACAAACCATAGTAATGTGGAAAGAAGAAACTCTTAAGGACCCTCTCCTCCTAATGGCTGGATGGAACAAGAAGCTGGGCAGATGAGGAAATTCTACGGAAATGACAGAATAATTGCTCCCAACTGTTTGCTTAGACTATATACAAAAATGATATTTACGAACATAGATTTTGCTTTCTACTTATGCAAAGAATCAATATGTCTCTTTCAAAACTAGCCAGTTCTGTAGGAACCCAGCGCTGTATCTCTTTGAATAAATTTAGTACTATCTTAGTAAAGGTTATCTTAAAGCAAAAAACCTAACATAAGGGTGTGTGTGTGTGTGTGTGTGTGTGTGTGTGTGTGTGTGTGTGTGTGTGTGTTAATTTTATTTGGAGCAGTATAACCCATGGGCGGAAATAGAATTTTCAGTAATGTTGAGGATTAAAGGGAATGAGTCTCTTGTTTAGAAAATTAGCTAATCAATAAACCAAGATTATTTTTAAAAATGCTTTAATTTTTTTAAAATAGAGCACATCTGCTCCAGCTTCCTGTATTTGACTCTGATAATAAAACTTTCAGCATGACTAATACAGTTTAGCTAAACAAATTAGAGAGAGCTGCACCATGTTTCCATTAGCCACTGCGATCCTCTCTGCTCAGCCAGCGATGAAAGGCTGTGAAGCCAGCAGGTTCACATAGTGGGGGTGGGGGACCCTGGAAAAATGGACTGGGCTGCTGCTCTCTACCTGGATATGACAGGCTGCTTAGGAAGAAAGGGAGAAACAATCTAAGAACTCTTTTCCTGTGTTCCTGGTTGCCAAACTCCTTTCTTTCAATTAGAGGGCAAAATGAATGTCAGGGGCAGCAAATTTTTAGGGCAGTCCAGAAGAAAGTGGTTTACTGCTCACCCCTGTGTTTCCAGGGGCTTTGGTTCACATGTTATAAGGTAAATTCTGTACCTAGTCTTCTCCAGGAAAACAGAGGTTGAATCCCTTGCTCCTCAGTACCTCCAAATGCGACCTTAACTCTAAATAGGGTCACTTCAGATGTAATTAGTTAAGATGATGTCATACTAAAATAGGGTGGGAACTTAATCGACTCAGACTAGCATGCTTATAGGGAAGAAGATGATGTAAAGACTCTAATGTGTGGCAACAGAAACAGAGGCCGGAGTAATACATCTATAATATAAGAAAGAACCAACTTACTCTGCCTAGAGCCTTGGGAAGGAACCTGGCCCTGCTAGCATCAGGACTTCAGACCTCTAGTCTGTAAAACTGTGACATATGACTTCTCTTCTGTTTGCAGGCACACTGCGGCCCTTCCTCCCAGCGTCTTAAATGGCTAGCATGCTGCGTAAGTAACTGCAAACACTGTTTTGATAGTTCCTTGATAGAGAAGTTAAATATCACTAAAGCTAACACGAAATAGATGTTAATAGATGTTTCCAAAAACTAGCTTCGTGTTCCAAAGCAAGTCAGCAGTTCCTGGTTTGCAAATTATAGTCCACCATCAAGGGTAGCCAAAGCAAGAGCTGGAAGCAGGAGCTGAAACAGAGGCCAGGGGGGAATGCTGATTACAGGTTTGCTTTCCACGGCTTGTTCAGACTGCTTTCTTACACAGTCTGTGGCCATCTACCCATGAGTGACACATCATATAGCAGACTGGGACTCATCAATCAAGAAATTCTACCACAAGCCGATCTGACAGACACTATTCCTCAACTGAGATATCCTATTTCCAAGTAACTCTAGTTTTGTGTCACGTTAATAAAACCAACCAACATGCAGATTAACAGTAGAATGTGCACTCACCCCCACCCCAGGACCTATGACATATCCAGCCACAGGTTCTTGGTCCCAAAGACAGTGACAGATATGGGTTTGCTCTTTGGAGCAGGACTTAAACCCAATCAGAAATCAGCCAGGTATTCTCTCAACATTCATGCCATTATTACGGTAGTAGGCATGTCTAGCTAGGTCAGTAGTTACAGTACCTGTGCCCCCATAGGTTCACAGATGAGTAAGATTAATGATCATTTTTTTTCTCCTCCAGTAGTGTGCATAGCACTTTCTAGCACTATGAAAGGTAACCATAAGGTGATGCTTCCAGTTCAATAGCTCACTTCACCTCATTCTATGACTGACATATGTGTGGTCTCCAACAACAGGCTCTTAACAGAGTTTTGAGAGCAACCATGAGCACTGGCAAGACTGTGAACATTTAGGGTCTATGGGATCTTACTGGCTAACAACTTCAAAAGAGGTAACCAATTTCTGAAATTAGTATTTCCATTTGTTAGCTTATGATGTCTAGTAGATGAATTGTCCCACTATAGAAAAACTTCATTTAAACACTTTTTATATGTGTCTATGTTGATACACATATAAAACCTTCAGCAGTAGCCAAAAAAGAAAATCAAATACATCAAGTATTTCAATGTAAGACCTGATAACCTGAACCCAGTAGATGAGAAATTAGGAAATGGAAATGAATTTATACACACAAGATAGTACTTTCTGAATAGGACCTCTGAATAGCATAGAACATCTACTGAAAAATGGAATCTTGTGAAACCAAAAGGTTTCTGTACATCAAAAGGATGCCACAAATCGACATAACCCCAGAAATAGAAGTTCCAGTGGAAAAAACACAAGAAACATGAAAAACAAAACAAAACCACATGACTCTATAAAATTACTAATCCCCAATTAACACCTCAAATATGAAAGAACTGAGCAAAGTGAGACAGAATTTAAGGGGAAATATTAGTTTATTCAAAGGATTGAAAGAGAAAACCAACTTCTGTGAGAATCCCCCCCCCAAAAAAAAACCAGAAGTAGCTACATAATGTATGGAAATAAATACAGATTATTAAAGTGGGGTTCAATAAAGAAAGAGGGGTCATGGAGAAAGAGCAAACAGGAAAAGTAGAAATAAAAGTTCAATAAGTGAAATAAAGAACTAAGAAAAGCTGTCATTGACAGAATGGATTGGGAAGAAGGGAGTCTACAGAGTAAAGGTCAATATAGAAGAACTAGAGCATCAGACCGTGACAAAGACAAATTAATGTGAAAGTGTGAACATCATTTTCAAAATCTAGATGTTCTATGTTCTCTTCTTACAATAATAAAACACCATAAACAAAGCAACTTGAGAAGGAAAGGGTTCATGTGGATTACACTTTTAGGTCACAAACCCATCATTGAAGAAATCCTTGGTGGGAATATAAACAGGAAAAGAATCTGAGACCATGGAGAATTGCTATTTACAGGCTTGTTCTTGGTTCATGTCTAAATAACTTTATTTCCCACCCAAGCCCACCTCCCTACAGTGGACTAGTCCCTCTCCATCAATCAAGACAATTTCTCAGAAATCAATCTAATCTTTGGGACCCCACGGACTCTTTTAATGGACTCTGGTTTGTTTCAGGTTGACAATGTGTTGGTTGGTTTTAATGCCAACTTGTCGAAATTAAACTAAAGGGGAAGCCTAACTGACAGATCATCCTGGTTGCCTTAACTGATGTGGGAAGTGCCAATGGAAGTGGCAATTTCTAGGAGCAGGTCAGAGTGAAAAGAACATGGCAACACTGTCCTCTTTTTCTCCAGCCAGTGATTAAGTTTATGCTCTTGCTGCCGCTGACTTCTTCACTGATGTAGGACCAGCTTTCCCAGACTTCCACCACAGAATAACAACCAATGGTTCCCCAAAACTCTCAGGTTCTCTACATCTTCTTGGGACTGCTGGGTTACTCTGTCTTGTAAACTGAGCAGCTACATATTCTTGGCCTTTCCAGTGTAAGCCATTGTGTGACTACTTCAAACGTTAAGACACTCAGCCTTAAGGAATGAGAAATTGCTGGTTTGTAGCATCTCAGATGTAAGATAGCTGCATTTACTATGTCACTGTAAGTGTATTTAATACATTGTACACATTAACCCCCTTCTCTCCCTATCTTTCAGTTCTGTTCCTCCAGTGACCCCCAGCTAATACAGCAAGATGTATTTTTGTGGAAAAAGATGAAGTTTAGACTAAAAGTATAGATACTATTTTGAACAAAATCATAGAAGAACATTTCCCAAATCTACAGAAAAAGTTTCTATCCAGGAACAGGAGGTATATAGACAAACAGGCAAAGAGGCAAAATTAAAAGCCTATTACTCATAACTATAATGGGAAATATACAAAGCAAAGAAAGCTTATGGAAAGTTGCAAAAGAGAAAGACCAAATCGATACAAAAGCAAGCCCATCAAAACATCAGATTACTCAAAAGAAACTTTAAAAGCTAAGAGACCTTGAAATGGTGTGTTTTTTGCCCACTTCCTCAAGTTCTATGCCACTATTGCCACAATGCCTCTTACAGGCTGGACAGATTGTCGGTAAAAGGTTTTATGGCTGGGTTGGTGTCAACATTTCTCTCTGAGTAGCTTGCAAAGAGCTTTTGTACACCAAAGGGACTAGAACATAGGGGTGAAGCCTCCATGCAGGCACCAGCTTGACTTTTTCATCTTCAAAGAGATGTGCAGGTATTCTCCTGGGCAGTAAGGCTCTGCTGTCAGTTTGCAGAGAACAGCCTTTTGTCCTAGCATCAGACTTGGTTGGGTGTTTGTGGATTTCCAAAGGACCCCCTTGTCCAACAATTCAACCAAAGGCAATCCAGTCCCACCATTGGTAGCCTTGCCTAACTGTAAGAAATGGCCAGTTCAGACTTTTCTAGGAGTCTTCACTAGAATTACTCTAAGAGATTCCACAAAGTTTCAACTTCACTAGTTTTCACACTGCCCCCCTCCCAAGGGCCTCCCAATTGTAGCCACCTCTCCCCATACTCTCTCCTTCATTATACATTGCACCTGATCCTTCCAGTTCCCATTATCACCTACCCTATGTCCACCCACAAAGTCTATTCTATGTTCTCCTCTCAAGGAGATCATGTGTCCCTGCCTTGAGCTCTCCTTGTTACTTAGACTCTCTGGGTCTGTGGAGTATAAAATGAGTATCTTTTACTTTTAGCTAATATCTATTGATAGGTGAATACATATCTCAATCGGGATAATTTTTCTAGTCCCATCCATTGGCATGCAAATTTAATGTATTTTTTTAAACATCTGAGTAACACTCTATTGGTAAATATACCACATTTTCTTTATTCATTCTCCTGTTGAGAGACATCTAAGTTGTTTCCAGTTTCTGGCTATTATGAATAAAGTTGCTATGAACATAGTTGAGCAAGTGTCCTTGGGATAGAATAGAGAGTTCTTTAGATAGATGCCCAAGCATGGTTTAGCTAGGTCTTGAAGTAGATCAATTCCAATTTTCTGAGGAGCCAGGATATTGATTTTCATAGCATCTGTACAAGTTTGCACTCCCACCAGCAATAGCGGAACTTTTTTTTTTTTGTTTCACATCCTTGCCAGCATGAGCTGTCATTTGTATTATTGTCATTTGTATTAGCCATTATTATGGATGTAAGATGGAATCTCAAAGTAGTTTTGATTTGCATTGTCTTGATGACTAAGGGTGTTAGATATTTCAGTGTTTCTCAGTCAATTGAGAGTCCTCTTTTGAGGATTATATAGTGGGACTATTTAAATTTTAGTATCTAATTCTTGAGTTCTTTATATATTGAATATTAGTCGTCTATGAGCTATGGAGATGGTAAAACGATTCATATCCTATGGACTACTGCTTTGTCCAGTTGATGGTGTCCTTTGCTTTAAACAACCTTTTTAGTTTCATGAGGACTCAATTATAATTGTTGATTTTAGTGGCTATGCCCATTCCACAATGAGGGAGCCCCAAACTGACACTGTTTAGATGTCCATGAACCAGAGACTGGGTAGCCCAGAGACTTAGGGTAGAACCAAACATGAATGGCCAACAAACAAAAAACAAAATTAAAACTTTTAAAACAACAATGAAATGATTTCTAATGGTATCCTGCTACACTTATAAATCCATGTCTTATTGCGTCATCATCAGAGAGGTTTGCTTTGGCAGCAGGTAGGGGCAGATATAGAGACCCACAGCCACACAATATGTGGAAAAAGTCTACCAGTTCCAACTTCTTGGAGCCAGGGAATTCCCAAGATGGGGATAGAAGGCCTCTAGGAATCAAAGATGATGGAGGGTATCAGGAGAAAAGGACCCATTGAAAGAGCCAAGCAGGGCACATGTAGGTTTACAGAGAATAGTGGTAAGTATTAGCCTGCATGAGTCTGTTCCAAATCATCTGTGTACATGGTGTAGGTGCTAGCTCAACAGTTTTGTGAGTTTCTACCTATGGGAGTGAGTGTTTCACTGACTCGATTGCTCTTGAGATCCTATTCTTGGGTTTCTTTATCTAGCTTTGTTGTGAGGGCTGTTGCCTTGCATTATTGTATTTTGTTCTATTATGTTTGATTGTGTCTTGGAGTCTTGCTCTTTTCTGATTGGAGACAGAGATTGAACTCAATGAAGAGAGGACGTGTTGGTGGGAACAGGGGAAGAGTGAAGGGAGAAGAAACTGTAGTCAGGATATGCTGTGTGAGAGAAGAATCAATTTCAATTAAAAAATATTTAAAATCAAAGAAAAGCTTAATTTGAGTTCAGAAAAACAGTGCCAAACCAAACTATGATACCTAGCAAACCTATCTTTCAAAGTAGAGGAACAGGACTCTCCATGATAAAAATAAGGTTTACACAACATCTATTGAAGGTATTTGAAAGAATCCTTCTCATGAAGAGAAGTGTAAACATATCAATAAGGCTACAAGAAAGGCTGCATCATGCTGAGCAGCAGTTTAAAAAAAGGGTTAAGAAAACACTGAATACTGCAAAATATGGTAGAAATTAATACATTTTTATATTCATTCTGAATATTAATGCTCTCAATGAAAAGACACAGATTTGTAGATTGGATTAACAAAAAGAATATTGCTGTGGTTGGCTCCAAAAGACTTTTTATATTCAAAAGAATACAAAATGGTATTCCAAGTAAAGAAAAACTTGGACTATTCAAAATCTAATTTTGAATTGTTGAACTTTAAACCAAACCTAGACGAAATAGAAAAGAAATGCCATCAAGTGGACATTAAAATTCTTAAACATATATTCAAAAAAATGTCTATGCCATCTCATAAGATAAATTATACTAGATGAAAAGTCAAAGACTAATAACAATGCAATAACAGTAGGTGACTTAGGAAGCCCAATCTCAGGAAAGACAGGTAATCCTGACAAAAGTAAACAGAGAAACACTTGAGTTAAATGACATCATGGATCAAATAGAGCTAGTATAAATCTATAGAACTTGTCAGTCAAATATTACAGAATGAGCTCTCCTTATCCCAGAACCCGTGG